>NW_011902738.1:0-1702 GCF_000151845.1 Pteropus vampyrus | reverse complement strand
GAGAAGATATTGAACAATAAAGATATATTCTAAGAGTAGACTTGGTTGGAGCTATAGGCCATTTTACAGGAGGATCCACATTGTCTAGAGGGTCAGTGAGGGTTTTTCTGAGTCTCAGAGAGCTGATTGGAGATCTGAAGCGTGCGCAGCATTTGGCTAGGGGAAAACAGGAGACTCAAAGGTATTGCAAGAGGTTTGGCTTGGTTGAGTCTGGATCGCAAAGGAATGGATAGCGGCAGATTATGGACCAGGTTATAAAGGGATATTCTTTGAACCATGAGCAAGCTTTTTTGACTTTGTCCTAAGGTCAGTGAGAAGCCATTAAAAGTTTTTAAACTGGTGAATCAAAAGATCTCATTTACATTTTTGGCAGATCAAATGGACTATAATGGGGATAATGGGTTAGAGAGGTGAGACTGGAGAGGGAAGAGACAGTAGAACCGAGCCAGAGGAATTGCAGGGTAAGAGGAAACACCCCGAATGTCTGGGCTTTTCCTCCCGATGACCCCTCAGACTCAATATCTGCATCTTTGAGTTTGGTCTCCTTCTTTTCATTCTGCTCTTACTAACTGAGCACACTCTCAAGTTAGAGTGTATGCACATGCTTGATATTGTCATCATTACTATTTTTATTAATAAGACCTAGTGCCTGCGTATTGGGTCATCAGTTAACTAATTTAAAACCTTTTTGTTATTAGAGTTATAAGTGCTAAAGAGATACTTTTTACTCCAGGATTATGTTCCAGAGGTTTAGAAACCTCAGATAATCAGGGCGTTGCTTCAAGTACAGATGTTTCTATGATAATAACTTTTTGTTTTTACTGGACACTAACTTTGTGTTGGGCATTATACTAGATGTTTAGCATCTAGTTTCTTATTTCACGTTCCAAACAGTTTTATTGGGTGGTGGTATGATCCTATTCTGATAGACATAGAGAGAGGAGTACACAAAGCATGAAGTGACTTGCTCAGCAACTCACAGCAGAATATATGGAGAAAAGGGACTAGGTTTTATGTTTGCCACTGGAATTTCAGATCTCCGTAGCGAGCAGGGACTAAGGGCTCACGGGGAATAAAGAGTGAATTCCATGGCTCTTACTTTTAGGAACCCACAGTCTTTTCACACAGTTAGTTCATTGGCATGAGTAACTATCGAACATCCATGCTATGCAGTGCTGCGTTCCATGAGAAAGAAGCAGGGAAAGAGAAGTGGCAGTTGAGAGGTGAGGGACTCTCTTGTTGCCGGGAGAGCCAGGCAGAGTTATACTGGGGTTCTTGGGAAGGAGCCCAACCTCCCACTCACTATCTGAGCCTTGCTTCTTGCTGCCAAGGCTAAGTTATTCCATCTGCCTGAACCTCTGTTTGCTCTTCCGGGAGTTGGGGGTAGTGATACCTACTTTGCAGAGGTTGAAGTAAAGTGTCGAGTGTAATGTACTTAAATCATACAAGGCATGTGGTGAGTGTTCAGCAGATTACACACACTCTGCACACGAGTGCATATGCATAGGCTGGAAAGGCGTGGAAGGGGCAGGGCAGCAGATGGGAGGCATCTGAAAGGGGAGTGGGGGGAGGCGGTTCATGGCTTTTCTAAGCTGTTGCATGGCCATCATGTGGGCAGTGGGAGTTAGGAAGCTTGGTGGATGTCATCGTGGACTCTGAAGTCAGACTGTGGGTTCCAGCCCTTCCTCTACCCTAGACCTAG
>NW_011902737.1:0-2770 GCF_000151845.1 Pteropus vampyrus | reverse complement strand
GTCTCACTGATCTTCTGATCCAGCACTCGGATGGGGAAGGTCACCTGGCTCTCCAGGGAGTGGCAGAGGGTGAAGAACTTCTCCAGGTGGTTGTCCTGGGAAGGCAGACAGAAAACAGGCCTCATGGGTCTTATCTCATCAATGTTCACTGGGGGATTCACAAACACAATCAAATAGCTTCTTATGGACAGAACCTCTTATTCAATGTTTCAGACCAAAGTTCTAAGACATGGATGGATATTTCACACCAACATTATGAATTGCTTTGTAGAGTGGTATGCACAAAATAGAATCTCCCAAGAATTTTTAACTGGAGAAGAAAATAATCTGTACTCTGACATATTCTGTAAGCAGAGGCAAGCATACCGGGTGAGCATACATATCCAAAAAAGGGTTCTACGCAGATGCAAAACTCAAACAGTGGCAAGAAAAAGTGGATAAAAAAGCCTGGCTAAATGGTAGAACTACAGAGGGAAATGAGATCGAGACTTCAGATGAAGTTTCCCCACACAATTCCTCAGCCCACAACGCAGGTACTAGGTTCCTTCATTTAGGTGTTAAACCTTTTTATAAGGTCTTTCCATTTAAATAACAAATAAAACCTGAATATGCTTATAAGTCCCCATAAAGAATTAAAGTTCATTTTTGTTTACCCATGCACAAAGAGTTTATTGATCTTTTATTGAATTGTCCTTAGAGGGTTTTCTGCTGTACCCCCATCTTCGTTATCAGCCTTCTGGCTCTGATGTGAAGTAGACCTTGATGTTCCTTACCTGGGTGTGAACAGAAGAAACGGCTTGCACCTCAATATTAAATACTCCCTTGTGTCCTTCAGCCCACTTAATGGGAGGATTCTGTAAAGGGACTTTCTGTGTTAAACAAAAAAAGAAGATAAGCAATTCAATCCCCTTCTCTGATTACTAATGAACAGAGTGAAGCAACTTGACTGTAACTGTGAGAGTTATACAGAATAAAACTCCCCAGAAAACTAATATAACTGGCCTTGGAGTTAGGAGCCCTGGGTTCGAGTTCAGTTCTACACTGAACTAGTCATTTTTACTTTGACAAGTCAGTTAAACTTTCTGGGCCTTCACTTTCTCATGCTAAAAGGAGGGGTTTGAACTGAGTAATCTGTCTTTAAGCTCCCATCTAGCATTGATAATCCTTATCTAGGAAATGAAAGAAAGTACCATGTCAGTGATTTCCCTATTCAGCAGGAATGTCAGGACAAATTGTAAAGTACCTTTATACAACATAATATTTTAATGCTTTTGAGTGCCTTTAATTATTCTCTTTTAACAAAATATTTCCAAGTAGCAGTCCTGCTAGGCTCCTGGTTTAATTTTTAAAGATGATTCCTATTTTATACCTTTTCCGTATCAATAGTTCTGTCGTCCTTAGAGACCATTTCTTGCCTTAAATTCTAACGGAATTCTCTCCCTCTAGAGACATCAGACAGCATTAGGCGAGGAAAGCCTAGCCTGACACAGCCATGTGAGTACAGGTTTTACATCTCTTACATTTTAATGGATGGAAACATGCTGTATTTTTCAAGGGTAGGGTGTGTGTATGGGGTTGGGACCTTCGGAACTATCTAAGACAGAGTCACAAACTGGTGTCCAGCTGTGTCTGGGGCCCCGCGCTGTGGACTTTTTGAATTATTGTCAACATTCAAAAGTCAGAAAATTTCATAGGAAAGCCTGTTTTTCTAATTCTTTTGTGAGCTGGAAGATATGAAGAAACTGGGCTTGCATCCCAGAATGGCACTGATCTGTGGAGCGGAGGAGCAGCTGTGACCTTCGATGGGCAATCTCCAGCGTGAACAAATTCCACCAGGACCTGGCACTCATTATTAACAAGTACAGCTCCTGGGGGACAGTGGAATTTGCCATCTATGATCTAAAGTAACACTGTCCACTAAAAACATAATGTCAGCCATACTTAATGTCACTTGAAAGTTTCTAGTAGCCACATTTCAAAAATTAAAAAGGAGTATATGATAATAATTTTAACACTATTTCATTTAATACAACATAATTTAAAAATTATTGTTTTAATATGTAATCAATATAAAAATTATGAATGAGATATTTTACATTCTTTCTTCTCTATTAAACATTGAAATCCGGTTTGTATTTTATAGTTACGGCACAGCTCAGTTGGGACTAGCTACATTTTAATAGCCACATGTGGTTGGTGGCAACTGTATTAGTACAGGTCTAAAGGAGCACCTGAGGGTCTATCTATAAATAGAGCTTAGGGCAAGTAGAAAAAGGAACGAATATTTACTTAAGCACAGAGTTTGTTGCTGGATGTGCATTATCTCGTTTAATGTCCACAGCAACCTTACAGGCAGGTATGGGCTAGGTTTCATCTTTGAGATGAAGTGAGGATAAGCAGTTCACTCATATTCATACAGGGAGTGGCAGAGTCTGGATTTTGGATCAACATTTCTTTGTCTCCAAAACCCAGGTTTGTTCTATAGCAGTAAGAAGATAATTGAGGGTTCTAAGAAATTAGAATGAGCAGCTCAGTGATGAAAAGGTGGTTTTGAAGGCATCAGAAGGGACTGTGTGTCCAAATCACAAAGCGTAATTAGTGAATGTCTGTGAACATTTGCTAATGTTGTTCTCAGGTGGTTCTGGGGAGAGCAGTTTTGGTCTAAAGCCAGGCATAAGCAGTTTTGGTCTAAAGCCCTGTGGCCCAGGGCAAAAAAGGCTTCTCTCTACAGAGGAAAAAAAGGAAATAAAAGAAAAATGAAATAGCCTGA
>NW_011902736.1:0-1910 GCF_000151845.1 Pteropus vampyrus | reverse complement strand
CCCTCTCAGGACTGTGCCACTGGACACCTACTTCACAAATCCACACTAATAAGACCGGGAGACTTAGGAGCTTTGCTTAGTGCATAGAAACAGACATGGGAAGGCAGCCAAAATGAGAAGACAAAGAAGCAGAAACCATACGAGAGAACAGAACAGAGATCCAGATATAATGGAGTCAAGTAATCTAACAGATGCAGAGTTCAAAACACTGGTTTATTAAGATGCTCAATGAACTTATGGGAAGTGTAGATAAATTCAGTGAGAACTTCAACAAAGAGATAAAAATCATAAAAATGGAGATGGAAATGATAAAAGGGAACCAGTCTGAAATGAAGAACACATTATCTGAGATGAGAAGTTTATTAAATGGAATAAACAAAGTGAATAAAGAAGAAGATCAAATGCCCTATCTAGAGGACAGAAAAGCCAATCAGGACACTCAGTCAGAATGGCAAGAAAAAAGATGTCAAGACTATAAAAATAATTTAAGGAGGATATGGGGCACTATTAAGTATCCAAATATCCATCTGATCGATGTAACTGAAGAAAATCAAGATATTGAAAGCCGTTTGAAGAAATAATGATGGAAAATTTCCCTAACCTGGTGAAGGAAATGGACATAAAACCCCAGGAAGCTCAGAGAATTCCAAAACTCAGGGATCCAAAGAGGCCCACACCAAGACACATCAAAATTAAAATGCCAAAGGTTAAATACAAAGAACGAATATTTTAAAAGCAGCAAGAGAAAAACAAATAATTACATATAAGGGAAAACACATAAGACTGGCAGCTGATTTCTCCAAAGAAACTATGCAGGACAGAAGGGCTTGTCAAAAAAAAATATTCGACAGGATGAAGACCCAAGAATATACAACCAAGAATAATTTATCCAGTAAACCTATCAGTTGAAGGACAGATAGAGAGCTTCCCATACACAAATAAGCTAAAGGAATTTATCACCAACAAGCCAGGATTACAAGAAACGTTTGGAGGGACTTCTTTAAGAAGAAAAACCTTATATCAAAAACAAGAATAAAGAATGGTAACAACTACATTCCAATCCGTAAGTACCTTAAATGGAAAACAAGTGTTCCAACCAAAAGATAGAGTGGCTGAAAGGATAAGAAAACAAGATCCCTACATATGAAAAAGGAGGGGGACGAGAAAAGATATTGCTTTGATGGACCTCGAAGGTCTTTAAGTCAGACAGAGAAAGATAAACACTATATGATTTCACTTATATGTGGAATCTAAAGAATAAAAAGAACAAACTAATCAAAAACAGACTCACAAATATAGTGGACAGTTTGGTGATGGATAGAGGCAAGGAGAGTTTGGGGGGCTGGGAGAATGGAATGAAGGGTTAAAGAAGTACAAATTAGTGTCTGATGGATGGTCACGGGGATGGGGAGCATGGCATAGGGAATGCAAATACCATTAATACATTGGCTAGGTGGAGGGTTAGGGGAGGAAGGGAGCAACTGGGGGGATCATTTTGCAAACTATATAGATGTCTAACCAATGTACTGTATACTTGAAACTAAATAAAAATACTTCTAAAAAGTAAAAAAGTTAAAATTAAAATTTAAAAAAAGATAAACAATAAAATGAGCAGTATGATTAATGTGAACTGATTCTCTGCCCTAGTATTTGAGAGACAATAGTTGGGATTGTGGAAAACTAGAGAGTGTGTCTCCAGCTAAAAGAGGGCTCTTCCATTTAGGTCCAGCTTATCATTGCCTCTTGGGAACTTGAACTCAGAGTGGCCAGATCTTCTGAGGTTTTTTTGTTTTATTTTTTTCAAGAGAAGCGGTTGTGTTGATGTAGGTCGGCAAACCACAACCTGCAGGCCAATTCATCCCAGTATCTGTTTTGATAAAGTTTTACTGGAATATAGCCACTCCCATTTG
>NW_011902735.1:0-1587 GCF_000151845.1 Pteropus vampyrus | reverse complement strand
CATTTCTATCAAGTCAGGGCTACCTTCGAATACGGTTTAGCCTTTTGTTAGAAATGAATTCTCAGAATATTAATGTATCAATTTGCGTTCTTTGGTTGCATGCAACAGGAACAAATTCTGGTTAATTTGAGCAAAAACAGAAACTTATTAGGAAGAAGAGAGAATTACTCAGTGGAAAGGTTAAAGAAACATATATCAGCAAAGGCAGATGAGGCAGTTCCAGGAATCTAGGCAACAAGAATTAATGGGCACTTTCTTCCAAGTGTAATCCTTAGGATGAGTGAAATCTGACAATTTCAATCTCTGTGTTGCTCACCTCAATATTCAAATTCCTTAAAGAGAACTTCGTTGTAGCCTAGCTTGAATCATTTGTCTACCCCCTGTCAATGGGAAGCCTGAGCCTCATGGTTGGTCAATTTACCAAGACTGTAGCCGATAAGAAAAATCAAGCTTCTGTTACCAGAAGAAAAGAGAATAAATGTTGAGAAGTCAAAAAGAAATTCTACGCTTAAATATATTCATGGTTAGAGATTAGTGTACAAAATATTATGAAAAACTCAACATAATAAACAGGTTCTTGGATAGTTTGTTTTTTAAAATTTAATTTATAACTGCTCCATTAAAATAATGAAAAAAATATACTAAGTGCATTCATATTGAACCAACATTAAGGATATACTGTGTTAGGTGCTATACTAAGAAGTATAGTTTCATATGTATTTCTCATTAAATTATCACCTGGAATTCCTATTATGAGTGATGTTTCTATTCTGTGCTTATTAAAACTGAGGATCAGAAAGTTATGTTGACTTGTTCATTGTCACTGCATAAGCAATTTTGGTCCATTTTTTGTTATATTTCTATTATTTGTCCATGTTTTGAGTTATATTTTTATTATCTGTGCAGTGACTTTATTGAACTGATAGTTTGAAAGCACTAACCTTGTATTACTAAAGTAAATAAATAAGACCTGAGTCATAATGCAGAAAAGACATAACACTGTCTTTAGGTGGCCATCAGGGTTGAAACTACATCTATAAATTTAGAATGTTATACATAGTATGATGAATTCAGCTATACATAGCAGATTGAACACAAACTTATCACCACTCCTTCCAAAAATGTCACTAAAATGAGAATAAAGTAAGGGTATAAAACCACCAGAGGAATCTCCAGTAAATCAGAGGACAACACATTTTGGAACATAGCAGAAGAACAATTAGGAAGACAGAGAAAGTAGAATACTAATATATTTTCTTAATCTAAGATGCCATTTACTATAAGGAAGAAAATTCACTGCCACATCTAATTGTAAATTTATGATTGTAAATGTCCAGTTATCTGTTGCTCTATAACAAACTATCCCAAACCTAGCAGTGCCTTAAATCAACAATAACAATTTCCTCATTATCTCTCACAGTTATGGGGGGCCAACTGGGCCTGGCTGGGTCAGGATCTCACATGCAGTTGTGATCAGATATTTGCTGGGGCCAGAATCATCTCAAAGGCTTCTTCACTTATCTGGAAGTTCAACTGGGTCTACTGGCAGAGACACTTAAATTCAAGTAGTCTGGGCTTCCTCACAGC
>NW_011902734.1:0-2381 GCF_000151845.1 Pteropus vampyrus | reverse complement strand
CAGAAATGTAGGTATATGTAGCTTATATAATGATACTTTTTACTAAAAAGCACGATTTGATATTTGGTAAATAAAAATAATAAATATGACAGATAAGCAATGTCTCAGTTATTAAAATAAGACATAAGTGCAAAACCATAATAGTTACAATTCTACCCAAAACCATTGCAAATTACTTCAGCCTAATGATGTATGTGCTTCAATCCAGTTCATTTCTCTGCCGCTATTTCCTTTAAAAAAATTTTTTTTGACATATAGCTATTATGTTTTAAATCATATATTATATAGTTTTGCTTGTTTTTCAGTTCTGGGGAATGATATAATGCACAATTAACCTTTTAAAATATGTTTCTTAACGTTATATTTCAGAGATTCAACTATGTCATTGCGGTACCGGCCGTCCTTTAACTTTCACTGCTGTGTGATATTTCATTTTGTTAATCTATCACAATGTGTTCCTATCCATTTGACTTGTTTGAAAGAAATTTCTTTGCAAAAAAAAAAATAATAATTCTGCAGTGACTGGGTTTCTCAGATCACATATTCTTGAGCTTCTCCAAAGAAGAGTCATTAGAGTAAAATTTGTAGTTCACCTTCAGCTTTACCCAACTGGTTTCATAAAATACTATACAATTTAGACTTCTATCAGTAGTCTATAGATTTTCTACATCCTTTGTACTATCTTATATTTTTAAACTTGTTAATTTTGGACAATCTGGCATTTGTAAAGTAGTATTTTAATCTATTCTTAATTTTCAAACTCTTTATTACTTAGGTTTAATATGTTTTCATAAGTGTTATCACCATTTGTGGTGTTCTTTTCTGAAATTCATCCCTTTTTTTAGAGGTCCTTTTAGTTTTTCCTATATATAGGAGGTAAAATATAGTATAATAAAATAATCTTTTATTATTTATCCACATTGAGAAATTACCACCTTCAGCTTGACTAATTCCTGTTTGTCTTTTCACAAACAAAATCTCTTCACTTTTATGTGGCAAAAGTCATCTATTATTTTGATTTGTATGCTTTCTGCTTCTTAAGAAATCCTGTCATAACCCAAGACAAAAAGCATTTCTACTGTAGTTAAAATTTTTATAGTTTTACACATAACATTTAAATAGTCAATCTATTAATAATTAATATCTGTATATAATATGAGGGATTATTTCATTCTTTTTTTCTCCCATAAAAATAACCTCTTGTCCCAAATCCATTTTTTAAGATAGCCCTTTCTTTACCAGAGATGGCCAAAGGTACTGACCAATTGTCTAGGGTGCCACTGGTTTATTTCTAGAATCTGTACTCTCTTCCATTGATCAGGGTTTTTTATCCCTACCCTAATACCACATTCTCTTCCTAACAGTAGTTTTATCATGCCTTGACACTTGGTAGGTATCAGACATCCCTTTTAAGACAGGCCCTCATCTTAAGTTTCTCTTTCCAGAATATTTTGGTTCATTATTTCTGTTTCCTCTTTCACAAAAAATAAACATCAATGTCCTTATAAAAACACGTGGAGATACTGATTTAAATTGTAGTAGTTTTACAGATGAATATAGGATGATTGATATCTTTACAATACTGACTTTATCCAGCCAGATAATTTATCAGAAAATTTGGAAATTCTTATAGCCTCTAATAATATCCTATATTTTTCTCTCTAAAGGCCTTGTACATATTATAATACCTTAATTTTTTATATGATGGTAAAAACTTATTTTTGAATTTATGTTTCTGAACTCTTTTTTGGTGCTATATTGAATTGTATTTTTTTGTGCTTTGAATTTATAGCAAACTATCACTAGATTCTCTCATAATTAATTATAATAAATATCCAATATAAGTTGAAAATTTTCTCTAATGTTAATATGATCACTTGTGAAAAGTGGAGGTTTTGTTTATTCTTTTACATCTTAATGTCATTGTGTATATTTTCCTGGCATTTTTTCACTGGCTAGAAATTTCACTACGATGCTAATCAGAAGTGATAATAGTGGTATCTTTGCCTTGTTATGATTTTTAAGGAAACATTTCTGCCATTTCGACATTAAGAATAATAATTGTTGGATTTTGGGCAGATATGATTGTGACCCCTCACTTTCAAAACTGCCTCAGGAAGAGCAAACATTTAGCACTAATAAATATCTGTTGAATTGACGAATTAGTGGAGCAAAAGATATTAGGAATTACACTAGGGTATCATTTCTTAGATAATATATTTGAATTTACTCCAAAAGAATAATTCTTATGAAAAAAGAGACTTCAATGTTTCTTCGTTCTTATTGGATTTTTGCATATTTGATAGTGTACATAATCGGAGCACCAGTTATCACATCTGATTTAGGAGAAATGGCAATGCCTCTGAAGATTATTCAAAGCA
>NW_011902733.1:0-1776 GCF_000151845.1 Pteropus vampyrus | reverse complement strand
ACGGCTACTCCTCTATAGGGACCTCTCATACCCTCGTATTCGCTGGCCACACTTTGCATCATTTAGATCTGTACCCGAAGGCTGCCTCCTCAGAGAAACCTGCTCTGATCCCCTCCCCAAGATTCGCCATCCTCCTAACCGCTTTCCGGTCCTCCTAATACTTACCACCATTTGAAACGATCACCGCATCTGTTCCCTTAGTCGACGTGTTCCTGTTCTACAGTGCCACTCCCTGAGGGCAGGACCATTTTCTGTCTCATTTGCCCTCTGTCCCCCCCATGCCTGGATCCATGCTTTGCACATCACAAGCGCTCAGTAGATCTCTGTTGAATGACTGCGGGTATAGATCAGAGTTAAGAACTCAAACGTCAAATATCTAAGTAGAACCAGCAGTGGGGGTACAAGTTCACGGTAACAGGTTGAGACTGTAAGCACACCGAGGGCCCCCCACAGTGCTACAGATTAGTGAGGAGAAGGTGAAGACGAACGGCATGTGCTCACAGCCCCCAAAGGAGCATGCAGTCCACCTAGGAACTCATGCATGCACAGACAACGCAGGGTTTCTGTAAGGAGAAGCGAGAGGAAACGAGGGCGTGGGACGACTCTCACAGCTGCCAGCTTTCATCTTCCAAATTGGAGCACAGCGCACTCCACCAGAGGCATTTCACTAGAGGCATGCATATTTCAATGTTATTGGCAAAAGCAAAAATTAAAAACAACCAGACCATCCAACAATAGGGAATTCGCTAAGACAATTTTAATACATCCATGTAATATAATTTTAAAATTACATTGCAGAATTATATTTCATTATATAGAAATACGATCATTCATAGCAATGACAATAAGATATGTTTTTTTAAAAAAAGGAATGCATAGAATAGTGCAATTTGAAAAAGAAGAGAGGGAGAGAATATGTATCTTTCCAGATGTAGATCCTAAAGTGATAAAGTTATTTCTGGGTGGTCTGATAATAGCCGATTTTTATTTTCTTCCTTTTGTTATCCATATAGTTTAATTTTTCTATGATTAGCTTGTTTTAATAGTGTAATCTTTTTCCAATTTGGAACAACTAAATTATAATGCATGTTTTAAATCCCATGTTAAGAATATGATCAAAACACTGGATTCCAGGGGGTCTTCCCTCGGAGCAGAAGAACAGGCTGCTGTTAAATATTATTCCAGGCACATGGAAATGTTTAAAAGACTCAATGGGGCATGGGACAAGTGTATCAGGAGGGCAACAGCAACGGTACAGCCATGCGGTAGCCTAGGTGGCCCTTCATTTCAGGGCCAATAGTACCATATGGACCCGGGAAATGGCCACCATAGCTGAAAGGCAAAATTCACCTTCTGCCAAACACATTATATCTTCAGAACATGCAGATTAGGTATTATGCTCCCATTTTACAGATGGGAATCCTTAAGTTCAGGGAGGCTCAGTGACTTGTCTGACCAGCCCCGCCGCCTGAATCCAAAGACCTTGCTTGGTCTCTTGCATCACGGTTAATCCTCATACGTAATGTCCGCCTCGGGCCCAAACAAGTGGAAGAGACCGGGCAAGCAGTTCATGCAGTGGATATCAATTCTGTCGTTGCTGTTGTTGTTGTTGTTGTTCTGAAACCATTGGTTTGAACAAATTTTTAACCAAAGGTAAAAATCAAATAAGACACTAAATCTAATTTGGCAGCCTGGATTGTGTCCTGGAAAAGGCAGAGAACATCAGTGGAAAAGCTGGTGAAATCTGAACAGTCTGGAGTTAAATACTAAAAAGTG
>NW_011902732.1:0-1937 GCF_000151845.1 Pteropus vampyrus | reverse complement strand
TCAATTCTTTTCAAAGACCCTTCTTACTAGTCCTTCAGTGTGCAAATTAACTCCGGCTCTAGATCTAGGTGTAGATGGATTTGCACTGATGCCCTACCTCGGTGGAGGGGGCAGAATTACCTCGATTTTTCTCAGTTTGGAAGAGGACGCCCTCAGTGGCTCCAGGCTGAACCAAAGGACCCTCCGGGGAACAGCGGGGTCGCGCGGGGTGTTGGCTGCTAACCCTGCTCACTCCGTAAAAACCGCCCGGGGCAGCCACCGCGACAGGTTCGCGAGGACTGGTCCTGGGTCCGCAAGGTTGAATTCCGCATCCTGGGGGGCTTGCCTGTGCCCTGCCCTACCCGAGGCCAGCCAAAGTGACAGGCTGGTCCCCATCCTGTCCTCGTCGCAGACAATGAGATCCAGAAGGGCAGACGCAGGCAGGGGGAGAATTGTGACAAGGACGCTGTCACAGGGCCGCTCGTCGCGCGCGGGGTAGGGGATGAACAGCTGGCACCGCATCTTGCCAACAGAGGCACTCAACACCACTGCTTAGCTCGTTTTGTGTTTCTTGTTTGTGTTTGTTTTGTGTTTATATGGAACCTGGTCTTCTGCTGCAACTTTCCGGATTTTGTGACGCCCCCACCCCTCTCAGAGGCTGAAGGGAGTGTTATTTAAGATCTGATGGTGTTGTTACAATCCCTGGATGACCATAGGCTCCTCCCAGTGCCCGCCGCAAAGTTACGCGTTTGCACCTATTCGGAGAAACCCCCAAACACCTAGGTGGAGAAGAGAGGAGATGCAGGGTGCGGTGGCTGGCGCAGCGTGCGCGCGACGCGGGGCCGCCTTGCTTCCTTCCCGCATTTCTCCCGTGCGGTCGCCTCCAGCAGGGTTCTCCACTAATGCCAGCCCCGGGCGGCGCGGAAAACCCGCCCCCGCGCCGTGTGCCTGTTTGTCCCACTGCTTTCCAGGATGCAAAGGGTGCCCTGACGAACCCCGCCGCTGTCCGAGGGCGGGGCAGCGCGACGTGGACAAGAAGGAACCGCAGCTTGGAAATACGTCAGGAGTCTTGGGGTTTCCGTGTGTACGTTCCTGGCAGCCGCCTTGCAGGGGCCATGCCTGCTTCCTATCCCAGACCTTCCACCACCGAAGGGCGGTCCAGGTGGGGGAGGTTCGCCACCCGGCTAGGCGCCCCTAGGCTCCTAGGTGACCTCAGGAAGCCCCGACAGAACACGTTCCAAATGCTACAGCGCTGGCCCGCAGGAAGACAGGAGGGAAGCCCTGGATTCTTCCTGTGAATATTCATCAACTTTCTACCACGTGTCCCGCCAAAATTACAGGCGGATGCCAGGAGCTAACTTGTCTCAGTTTCTTCTCGGCATGGAAATACAGGCTAATAAATTCTCCCTGGGAGTAAGAAAAAGCATTGTTTAAAATAAGCAGGTTATAGAGTGAGATTATATCATTGAATGTGTTTTCAAAGAGGACAGAGGCGGAGTAAGATTCCAAACTCTTTTCAATGGAGATAAGATCCCAGAAGCATCTAAGTAATTTTTTGTTGAAATTTGTTTACAACCAGAACAAGACACACGATGAAAGGAAAAGTATTGAGGCAGCTCCTAGACCTCACCCCTTCTGGTTCCGAGCAGAATGGGAGAAGCTAGGGCTGTATAACATTGTCCCTGGTTTAAATCCAGCTCTGCAGCTTCCCTGGCTGGGTGACTAGGGCAAGTTAATTAACCTCCCTGGGGGCAGTGGAAGTGGACAGGGGTAAAGAGGATCAAATATATGGTGATGGACGGAAATTTGACTTCGGGTGGTAAGCACACAACGCAATACACATATGATGTATTATAGAATTGTACACGTAAAAGCTATTTGATTTTATGAACCAATATCACCCCAATAATTTTAATAAAAAATAACCTCCCTGTGTCCCTTTATCCTCATAGTAACTA
>NW_011902731.1:0-2475 GCF_000151845.1 Pteropus vampyrus | reverse complement strand
GAGAATCAGTGGTTGTATAAGCTGGCCTCGCATTCTGCAGGGCGACAGGCTATAAAAGTAGCCTTGACCTTCACAGACTTTTCCATAGCTGAGCTCTGCTCTGTTCTCTTCCTTTGCTCTAGGCTGATGTGTTTAGAGCTGGTAGAGTATGGCCATGGGCCACATCCAGCACTGCTACCTGTTTTCATTAATAAAGTTTTAGTGGAACACAGCCATACCCATTTGTTTATGGCTTGTTTATAGCTGTTTTCATGCTACAACCAGTGAGTTGAGTAATTATGACACAGACACCGCAGCCTTCAAATCCTAAAATATATACTACTTGGCTCTTTCTAGAAAAAAGTGCTGACTGCTTCGTCTAGAATTTGCATAGTCATTTTCAACTCCTTCCGGAACCAGTAGACATCCAAACTTTCTCTTCAACTTCTTGTTGCTAGTTTCCTTACAGCCCTCTTAGAAGTCTGTTGCAGATCTTACGTCGGCTTTCTCTGGTGGCTCACATCTGTCTATGGGAAACAGTTGTGCATTCCTTTCCTCCCACTGCAGAAGTGCATATGACCTGTTCCCAGAACTCTGTCAAGCTCTGAGGAGTATCAAAATATCATGAACTGTTTTTAAATATTTTCTTTATAAATTCTGTACATTTATAATCAAAACTATAATATGGTATCTCATATGTATGATATGGGTACCTCAGTTGAAATTTTGGTTAAAATCCTAAAAAATTAATAATCTACATTGCTTGGCAAGTAGATATTTACCTATGTAGTTGAGTTAAAACCATTTGATAAAAGGGGTTCATGTCCCCAAATATTTTCCTTCTGTGGGTTGCACACTCTATCATTTGAGAATCATTTATTTGGGTTCTTATTCCAATGTAGCCAGCTTTTAAAGAGCATATTTTCGATGTCACATAAATTTACATAAAAGCAGAATTAGCAAATTGTTTCTAAGTTCCACCCATTTTCAAATTAATTCATAATCTTATGAAATTCCTTTAAAAAATTCTCTGTGTAGCATACGATGAAAAAAGTAATTTTATGAAAAAAATTCAATTTAAATATTACATTGTAAAGTTAATTTTAAGTGTCATCATGTTCATAAAATGCGTAGAAGAAAACATAGGAACTAAACTCAAGGACCTTGGGCTTAAAGAGGATTTTATGAATTTGACCTCAAAGGCAAGGGAATTAAGAGCAAAAATAAATGAATGGGACCACATCAAACTAAAAAGCTTCTGCTCAGTAAAAGAAACCATCAACGAAGTAAAGTGACAACCATTCGAATGGGAAAATATATCTGTAAGCAACACCTCTGATAAGGGCCTAATATCCAAAATTTACAAAGAACTCATACGACTCAATAACAACAATAACAGAAACAAACAATCCAATCAAAAAATGAGCAGAGGACCTGAAACAGACACTTTTCCCTAGAGGACATACAAATGGCTAACAAATATATGAAAAGATGTTCAACGTTGCTAGCTATTAGAGAAATGCAAATCAAAACCACAATGAGATACCACCTCACACCTGTTAGAATGACTATAATCAACAAGACAAGTAATAACAAATGTTGGAGAGGATGTGGAGAAAAAGGAACCCTCATACACTGCTGATGAGACTGCAGATTGATACGGCCACTGTGGAAAGCGTTATGAAGGTTCCTCAAAAACTAAGAATTGACCTACCATATGATCCAGCAATCCATCTACTGAGTATTTACCCCAAAGACTTGAAAACTCATATTTGAAAAGATATTTGCACACTGATTGATGTTCACAGCAGCATTATTCACAGTGGCTAGGACATGGAAGCAACTGAAGTGTCCTACGATAGATGATTGGTTAAAGAAGCTGTGGTGCATATATACAATGGAATATTACTCAGCCATAAAAGAGGAGATGAAATGCTGCCATTTGCAACAACATGGATGGACCTTGAGATAATCATGCTAAGTGAAATAAGCCGGACAGAAAAGGTTGAAAATCACATGATATCACTTATATGTGGGATATAAACCTAAAAGCAACAAATGAACAGTACAAACAAACAGAGACTCATGGACATGGACAATGGACTAGTGGTTACCAGAAGGGAGGGAGAAAATAAAAAAATAAAATGTTAAAAAATAAATTATGTATATATAGTATAAAAAAACATAAATAAACTGGCATCTAAACAAATAAAATAAAGTTTTCATTATGTAGGCATGATCGAGTAAAAAAATGTCATCGTGTTCGACTATATAAAGATCAATTTTATTTTTCCAATTTAATAGGTGATAAGTGATACAAGTATTTAATTTTCTTTAAACTACATAAAAATAATATGTTAAATTTTATTTTAAAGAGATATGTTTCATTCAAGAATAAACATTTTTTTAAAAAATATAGATTGGAATTTAAAATTTCAACATGAAAGTAGACAATTTAAGAAAATTTGGTGCTCAGACTCAACATTTGAGCTATAA
>NW_011902730.1:0-2638 GCF_000151845.1 Pteropus vampyrus | reverse complement strand
GCTAAGCAGAGAGAAAACACAGGAAACGGAAAGTAGCCAGAAACCATGGACAGAGAGAAAAAGGAGATTTGAAAGAGCAGACAAGAGATAGAATCATATAAAACACCCTGAGCTAGAGACAGGTGCTATAGTCACTTTCGGGGTGTGTCTGACCTGGTTGTAGGCAGGGAGGAGAGAGGTAGCTGCTACTGGCCAGATACCACCAAACACTCCCTTCCTATATGCTGAATAGAAGGCTGAAACCAGAGGCCCACCATAGGTCATCCAGGGGCTTGACAGTCTGAAAAGTAGACCTTATTGCTAAGTGGGGAAGTGACAATCATAATAATCTGAGCTGCACCAGAGGAATCAATGCTCCAATATTTATGAGGCAGGTACCTTCTACGCTAGAAGAAAGTCATGATTGTGCAAAAGAAGAGGTTGGAGAGGAACCCAGGCACAGGGAACTGAAAGTAGCTCTCTTCTCCAGAGCCCATTTTCCCACATTCCAACCTTCAGAGTGGACTTTCCAGCCCTCCTCCATTAAGAAAGGGCATCTCCTTTCTTCCCTTGTCCCACCCCTTCTCCAATACACTGTCTAAGTGAGGGCAGGTGGCAGAGCCAGGCCCGGCCCTAGAACATAAACAGGAACCATCCTGCATTCAAGCCTGGAGCCTCAGTTAGGAGAGAAGCACTGGCTACTTGTTAAAGATATAGTTGGAGGGTGAGCCCAGGGGCCATTTCTCAGGGCAGCTGTACCAGGCACAAGCTAGATGGGACACAACACCCCTGCCATGCCTTTGCCTTTTACTCCAGCCTCTTTGCAGTCTGCCTCTTGTTCATTGTTCTGGAAGCTCTTTCACACCATAGACAAAGGGCCTTAACAATCGCAAACAGCTTCTTTGTATTGATAGCAGTCTATTGTAGTTATTTTAATTAATATTCCAGTCCTCATATGGTCAAATCCTCCGACTAGTATCCAAGGATATAATTATAACTTACATTTTCTCAGAATACGACAAGAAAAGAGGAAAATAATCCTTAACAGCAGGTCAAGTGCTTTCCTGTCAAAGAGCTCACAGGATGGAGATTTTCAGGGGATAGCTAGAAAAGGACCCAGGCTCTCAAGTGAAACTCTGTACAACCCAACCCCACTGTCAAAGTCAGTATGTACATGGGGCCAGCACAGGCAGCTGCCACTTCTCCAGCAGGAGGTAAAGCAGAGAAGAACACAGGAAAGATTCCTTCTAATGCAGGGAAGAGGCAAGAGAACTAAAATGTGAAATCAAGCTATCTTCAGAGACTGCAATTTGCTGATCAGCCCTACAGCCAGAACAAGAGGAAACCGGCAGAACAAAGGAAGATTTCTGCTAGGATTGCTAACAAACCATTTACACACACTGGAAAATAGTCTTTAAATCATGCCCTACACAAAATAAACACAATCATTTATTCCTTAAGGCTAAAACCATGGGGAACCAACCTATGGATCAAAGGCTGGAAATTGCCAGCAGGCTTTTCATGCTACATATTCTTACCCTTTTTCATTACATACTCTCATCCTTTCACACTGTATGTCCATACCATCAAAGGAAAATGAGTAAACAAAGTCTTTAAACTATAATTCATAGAAACTAAGAGTGATATATAAACTGAATTCCCTCATGTGTTTTTTCTTGGTCCCTCTCAGTCTTTTCTCTGTTCCTCTCACTGTCTGTGTCCTTCCGAGTTTCTCTCAGGCTCTCTCTCTGCTTCTGAGAGGAGACCACATTCTGTCTATGGAGCGTTACTCCTTCTTTAATAAACTTTCCTTTTGACTCTAACTCTGGCATGCGTTTGAATTCTTTCTTGTGCTCAGCCAAGAACTCTCTCTGGGTGCAGGGCTTGAGCTCTCGCCCCTCGGAGGGAATTTGCCCGGTCCTGCACCACTTCCACAAGACCCCAGCAAGCCAACGTTCCAACTGTGCGTCAGTCCAAGGAGTGCAGTGGGTTCCTCACTGCAATAAGATGCCTACCCGTACAATTACCCACAAAGACAGTTATTTTTACTACTTGGAAAAAAAAAGAAAAAAACCAAAATCATAAGAAGGTAAGTTGGTGCTATAAGTTCAGTTAATACACAAAATGCCTGGCATAAAGTCTATAACACAGCTAGAAGTAGATCAAAATTCTAGATCCACCTAGCAGCCAAAGGAAAAAAGGAAACACAGTGAATTTTAAAAAATGCACAGATCTGTATGGTAAAGTTAAAGTGACTGCCGAGGAGAAGCAAAACTATTCCTGAGGAAGGGAGAAACTTCTCTTGTTTTCACAGATTATGTTTAATAAGATAAACAACATCCATGATGATAATCTTACAGTAAACCAAGCCCAGTAGAACTCACTGCTTTCTTTTGATATCTTCTAAACAGGTTAATGGATAATGCGAGCCAAAGGCCAAAGTAATTCTGTGGAGATGAACACAATGTGGTCCAAGCACAATGCTGTAAATATATAGCTAGTATTTAGGTAGGGCTTACCACCCCCCAGGCACTGTTTAGAGCATTTTACATGCATTAACTCCTTTAATCCTTTCCACAACCCCATGAGATGGGTACTATTTTTATTCCTATTATACAGATAAAAGAACTGAGGCACAAAGTGCATGAACAAGGCACAA
>NW_011902729.1:0-1559 GCF_000151845.1 Pteropus vampyrus | reverse complement strand
ACTAAGAGAGTTTCTTCTTATGAAACATGATCAGGGGCTCTACCTCTGCCACAAGGCTCCTGTGGCCCCGAGCCCTTTCTCAGTCTGTCACCGGCCCACCCCACAGGTCTGGTATATCTCCCTGACCCTGCCTTACCACCTCTGAGGCTCTTATTCCAGGACAGGGTTGTTGAATGGCTTGGTGGCATTTCCAGGTCTCCTGGCTGGCCCTGGACCCACCTCTGGGGCTGAGAGAAAGGGCTTCCCGTGGAAGCTGTGGAAGCCAGGGAAAGCTGGGGCAGATCTACCAGGCCACCATGGCATGATGAGAGATGGGAGGGCTAGGAGGACTGGGAGAGAAACCTGGAACGACCCCCAGAGGGAGGGCGAAGGGGCGAAAAAGGGAGGGCCAGAAGAATTCCTCCTGTGCCAGAGTAAATCCTGGAGCTGGAGGATAATCCTAGAGACTCTAGAGGACCCCAGCCAAGACTGCTCAGGTACTTGGATTCTCATCCCTAGACATCCTTCTGTACCTAAGTGGGTGAGTGCTGGGGTTTCTAGGCTGTGCATGGGGGACTGGTTTGTTATAGGAGAAAATTACAAGTTCTGTGCTTCCTTAATGCACAGAGGAATCCCTCCTGGTTAGGTTTATTTGTGAGGTACAGACAATAAATTTGATCATCAGAAGATGCCTGAAACAGCATTCTTCTTCTCCAGAAAAGCTATTTATTCTGTCCCATATGCTGCAGTGAGCCTATGGCTCTCGAAAAACTAGGTCATTCTTCTCTATTTAGTGATGACTACGTAAGGTAAACCCTTTTACAGCACTACAATCCAGCAAGTCTGAGTAGCCGCTGGGGGTTGGTTAGAGAGGGATGTGGCTCTCGGAATGGGAGGATGAGGGTCTCTGCCGTTAGAGACAGAGTTGTGCCTGAACAGAAACATTAGGGTAAAGGTGCTGAGGATCCCCATTAGGGCTGAGGGATCCTTTTCGTCACAACTTAAATATTCTTCCAAGAATCCAGGAGAATGTTCTTCATACTGATAATCTTATTGGCTCCTCAAGGATACAACCATTTGAAAGATACTTCCAGATCTAATGGGATTATCAGTCAACAAGGACTGATACCATTAAACACTGGTTTTAGGCTCCTAACTGCAAAATTGAGATAGCCCAAAGCCAAAACTTTTCTTGGTCTGGGAAACTTTCAAGTCCTTTGAGGAAATGTTTTCACAAGTGCCACTGAGATGAACCCATGTTGAAAGAAGGGTTCCACCTTTTCTTTTGATTTGTTCCAAGCAAAGCCATTTCTGGTACCTAATAAAGACTTAATACAGAATGACATGTTAGACGTTGACATTCTTTATTTTAAGGTGCCGTCCTGTCCAAAATAAATGTAAAGAGATGTATTTTATTTTAGCCAGCAAGAGGGATGTAGCAAATCAAGTGACTTTGTGAAAAAGCCACTAACTTCTGGACTAAAGCTAGAGGCTTAGCCCAGCAGAAGCCAAATTAGAATCTTTAAGAGTTGAAGAATAACTTAACACACTTGAACAATTATATCAGACAAGGTCCATTC
>NW_011902728.1:0-2498 GCF_000151845.1 Pteropus vampyrus | reverse complement strand
CCTAAAATACCTACCATCTGCTCTTTACGAAAATATTTGTGCATCTGCATCCTAGCTCAACATCAACAATTTAAAAAAGAGGAACTGAGGCTTGCAATATAGGGATTTTGCCACAAAAATCATTTTTTTAGCACTAAAAATTGTGTGCCAAGAGCAAGGATTTGTTGTCGTCACATAGGGTTTCAGAGCCCTTGTGGTTGCCTTCACATTTGTCTAATTGTCCTCTCTCTTTGATTGTAAACTCTGTCTGGATAGGGGCAGGATCTGCCATGTTCACTTCAGTATCCATCCTGCTATCTTGATGCTCATATATATATATTTGTGAATTAAATGCTCTCCTTCAAAACACTCTTTACTACTGCCGGTGTGATCTTCCTAACAATAATAATGGTTTTCTCAGGATAATGTAAGTTTTTACCTTGACGTGGTTCAAACTTACAAATGCATAAAAAGTATATGGTAAAAGTGACTGTCTCTCTTACTCAGTCCCCCAGCCACCCAACTGGTCCTCCCAAAGACGAATAATGCTATTGGTTTCTTGTGTCTGTTTCCAGAGAAATAATATGCAGAAATAAGCATACGAGTATTCTTTATTTTACCCGAAGTTAACATATTGTGCACAATGATATGTACCTTTTTTTTTTTCATGTTGAGCACATTTTGGAACTTGTTTTATACCAACACAGAGTGGCCATCAAGTCTAGAAACATAAGAAATGTTTTTCTTAACACATAGCTTATTGATATACAATATGTGATAGTACTTCTAGGTGTTATGGCCAGGCAGTATTTGTATAGCAATAAAAATATATGCCTTTTTAAATTCCCTCAAGAATCTCCTTCTTTCTCACCTGGCCAGTGCTTCTCCTGCACCTGGCTGCCCCTCTACTCCGGGACCTGGATGAAACACCACATAGGAAGGTATGGGTCACAGCTTCCTGTGTGCTGCTAAGGGCCAGATGACGTAACTGGCAAGTGTGACCCTCCACCAATTAGAAGGAAGAGACAGGAGAGGCCAAGCATTGGACTTCTCCTTCCTTTTTTCTCCTCTGTGAACTACTCTGAGGTGGTTCCTACTTGTCATCTCTCTGCTAAGTGAAACGCTATCTCTTTCCAACATATCGATCTAGTCAGCATGATGACACACTCTATTGCATTGCACTGTCCCTTGACTTACCTTCCTTTTGCCTCACCCTCACCATCCTGGGTTTGTGCCTCCCAGATAAATTTTTAGCTTTGCTTTCTAGAGAATTTGATCTAGGACACTATAAATCTGCCTCATTTTTTAAATAGCTGCATAGTTTTTCATTTACGTATATGCAAAATTTATTTAACTAGTCCTCTCTTGGTGGACATTTAGGTCATCTCCAATCTTTACAGACATGAATATTTAAAATATCAATTACTTTTGGATCTCTGTGTTTTCAGGTCACCTCTTATTTAGTGATATCACATTACTACATAATTATTATTTTTATCCTAAAAAAATGGAAGCTGAACACTTTTAGAAGGGTCGGGCATTACTTTCCTCTAGGGACTCATTTTCTGCCACTCTTACCTTTAAATTTCACAAGCCATCAACACTAAACTACTTGTAACTCCCAGAACTCTCTTAAATCTCCCTACCTTTTCATAGACTGTCCTCTCTGCCAGGAATGCCTTCCCACAAACTATCTGCCTGGCAAACTCCTATTTTTCCTTAAGCCAGTGTCTTGTACCAAAACCATATTCTCCTTAAATCTTTCTCTAATACCCTTCTTAGTAGGGACTTTCTTTTCCACAATCTACCTTTATTTTGAATACGTGACCATTGGAGCAGTTATCATACTGAATATTAATAATTTGTTTGCATTTCTGTTTCTCCACTCTCTGTAAATTATCTGAGGACAGTAATTACTTTTTTTTTTTTTTTTACCTTTTAACTTCAAAAAAGCTAATACCACATTTGCCTCTAGAGACATCAATAGCAATCCAGCTCAAGTGGATTGATGCTCTTTTTTATGAACAGTTAAAGCTTTTATCCATATAACAAATATGTTGTCCTACAAATCTATCGAAAAAGAAAAAAATGAGCAGACATGTTTTCTTAAGAAGAGTACAACCCATCTGAGACAGACCTGAGTTAGATTTGTCACTTCAACTTTCTGAGCTTCAATTTTCTCATTGGTCAAGTGATGGTAATAATATTTACCTCATGGGGTTGGTTGTAAAGATTAAATATAATAACACATGTATGCATATCGTCTTCCTGCACCTAGGATGATCTAAAAGTGTTAGTTTTCTTACCTTCCCTTCTCTCCATTGCTCTCTTTTTAGCATACTATCTTTGTGTAAATTCTGCAATCTCTCTTCATTTCAAAAGAGTTTTGAGATCTATAACAACAACAACAACAAACACTTTATGAAGAGCTCACCATGTGTCAAACTGTGTGTTGTGTGTTTTGCATAAGCTGACTTAGCTATTTAAGTTGAGTAGAGACTTGCCTGGACCCTTGCATG
>NW_011902727.1:0-2298 GCF_000151845.1 Pteropus vampyrus | reverse complement strand
ATCGCAGTTGATGCCGTCACCATCTACTCAAAGCAAGTAAGCCAGAAAATGAAGAGTACTCCTTTTCTCTCACCATCTTTCATCAAATCCATTAGTCTTTCAGTAAGTTCTTTTGTATCTACATCCAAAATATATCTCAAATCCATGAATTTTTCTCCACGTATTTCTACTGTCACTATTCTAATCCAAGCCACTATTACCTCTTATCCGGACAACCGGTATGCATATCTTTTTGCTTATGTACATGACTTTTCCCCCAATTTGTCTTCTACGCAAGAAACAGAATATTCTAGTAAAACCGTAAGCCAGATCATGTTAGTCTCTTGCGTAACAGAATTATGACTTTCATTTAGTTGGAAAAAAACTAAAATTTCCTATTGTGATCATTTGGTTCCTGTCCACATTTTTGTGTTATTTCATAGATTCTCACTCTGTCACTGTCACATTGAATAAATTTCTTATTCCTTTTCTTAACATACTTAGTTGTGTAAACATAGCATTGCTGTATAATTTAACCTCTACTCTCAGTTTCCTGAATTGATGATCCTGTTTTATATCCCTGATTTAGCCTAGGCATTGCTGTAGAACATAATCTACCTAGGTATAGTTCACCATATAAGTTCACTCTACCTTCATAATTGTTAACTTGCTATCATTTCTGTCTCCCATAAACATAGATATCATAGTCACATAAGCTATGCTGTCTATGAGTTGCCTGGCTGGGCCTCTCTCTAGCCTGCTTCTTCCGAGAATTAGATTTAATCATTATAGACAAGAATGAAATCTCATTAATTAACCGTAATGGTGGGTATGAGTTAGTTTAACTCAAATGATTTCCTTAAGTAAAGGTACATAACAAAATTTAATTTATAATTGGTTTGCTACAAAAGAAGTTATAACAAATCTACAAAGCATAGTCAGTAATCTTTTGTAGGATGGTGAAACTAAAGCTTTGTGGAAAGATGAAAATTTTGTTTCATCCTAACGTTGAGTATTCTATTCATTTTAGCCTCAAAGACTTATAAGACCTTGACTTTATACTCGAAAAAAAATTTAGAAATTCACTATTGATAATTTCCATGTACCTTTAACCCTTGCTAGTTGTATATATCAAAATTCAATTTGCATAATATAAGCAAGTGCTTTTCGGGGTAATCTGAAGCCCAGTACCACCTACAAAAACTGGGTTTGGCTTTGTCTATTGAGAGACACCACATATTTTAAGAAGATTCTTATGGAGGGCTCTAGAGGGTTGGAGAATGTGACTATTTAAGGAAAATTATACACACAACCCTCTAAGCTATGGTAAGCTACTTTCCTGTTGAGACAATAAAGGCAATAAAGTAATAATCTTTGGAAGTTATTTCACTATTCCATGGAGAAAGGTAAAGTCTACTGAAAGAGCTAGAATTAGCTAGTCCAACAAGGATTCCAAAGCTTTCCTTTTAGTAGCACCAAGGAATTCTGGGAAGTTCTCCATTAGGCACAGAGGAGGCAGTTGGTGGGAAACACATGGCCTCTTCAGTAGACAGTATTAGTGTCTGAAAATCATAGGCAATGTGGGCAGGCATGTGAGTGCATGGGGAAGGAGAAGGGAAGAGTGGC
Source organism: Pteropus vampyrus (assembly GCF_000151845.1). Taxonomy (NCBI): domain Eukaryota; kingdom Metazoa; phylum Chordata; class Mammalia; order Chiroptera; family Pteropodidae; genus Pteropus; species Pteropus vampyrus. Next base: position 693 of record NW_011902727.1, on the reverse strand, counting down.
AATCCCATTATTATGGGAGAAAACAACATTTGCAGGGAAATTGCTAACAGAAGAGGATGGCACTATAGTTAGCAAAAAATCATTTAATGATGTTCAAAAAAAAACTTGAGAACTTCAAAATGAAGTCATAGGTCTGTTCCTTTTTTGACATTAGATAGCCCTGTTTATTCATCATTCTTGCAATCTTCTCTTTGGTATTTTGTCATTTGGAGTTTTGTAAATGGAGAAGCAATGAACTATTGGTTGATGGATTATTTTTTTTTTCTTTAGCTTTTGAGATGGTGCTCAGATTACTAAATCCTTCCTATTTCAGGGGCTCCTCTGACATAAGGTTTACCTATGGGTGATGTCCAAATTAGCACAAATTAAGAACTGAAGTAAATTGAATTAATTTTAACTTTTTGAAACTATTTTTAGAAAGTAACATTGCAATTCATTGTCATTCAGAAAAATAAAAAAATCTTTGAAAGTCTGTTTGAAATCAAAAACTATCTGAGAACTGTTATAAATAAAATAAGCTACAAAAAGTTTCAGTTTATGTTAAATTTGGAGTATTTTTAGTTTTCAGAGAAACAGAACTTATAGAAATTTAAAGCAGATGTTATTAAATCGTTGCTCTGGAAAAGCCCCAAGAGGCTTATTTCTCTGCAGGATAACATTGCTTGCCCCAAAACTTCATTTGCCAATTTTTTT
>NW_011902726.1:0-1918 GCF_000151845.1 Pteropus vampyrus | reverse complement strand
TCGCAGTCCCAGCAGCACTGTATGAGGGTTCCTTTTTCTCCACATCCTCTCCAGCATTTGTTATTATTTGTCCTGTTGATTATAGCTATTCTAACAGGTGTGAGATGGTATCTCATTTTGTTTTTGATTTGCATTTCTCTAATAGCTAGTGATGTTGAGCATCTTTTTATATGTTTTTGGCCATTTGTATGTTCTCTGGGGATAAATGTCCAGATCCTCTGCCCATTTTTTGATTGGATCGTTTGTTTTTTTGTTGTTATTGATTTGTATGATGTCTTTGTATATTTTGGATATTAGGCCCTTATTAGAGGCGTTGCTTGCCATATATATTTTTTTCTCTATATTTATATTTGCCATATAAATATATATATATATTTGTCTCTTTACCTTGTTGATGATTTGCTGAGCAGAAGCTTTTTAGTTTGATATAGTCCCATTCATTTATTTTTGCTTTTACTTCCCTTGCCTTTGAGGTCAAATTCATAAAATCCTCTTTAAGTCCAAGGTCCTATGTTTTCTTCTATACATTTTGTTGTTTCAGGTCTTATATTCAGGTCCTTAATCCATTTTGAGTTAATTTTGGTATGTGATGATAGACAACAGTCTAGTTTCATTTCTTTTGCAGGTGGCCTTCCAGTTTTCCCAGCACTATTTATTGAGGAGGTTTTCCTTTCTCCACTGTATGTTTTTCACATTTTTGTTGAAAATTATTTGCCCATATAAATATGGGTTTACTTCTGGACTCTCGATTCTGTTCTGCTGGTTTGTTTTGCTGCCAATGCCGTGCCATTTTGATTAATGTCGCTTTGTAATATAATTTGAAGTTGGGCGGAGTGATGCCTCCAGCCTCGTTCTTTTTTCTCAGGATGGCTTTGGCAATTCGGGGTCTTCTGTGCTTCCATACGAATCTGATGATTTTTTGTTCTATTTCTTTAAAAAATGCCGATGGGATTTTGATGGGGATTGCATTAAATCTGTATAATCCTTTAGGTAATATGGTCATTTTAACTACGTTGATTCTTCTAATCCAAGAATGCAGAATCTCTTTCCATTTCTTTGTATCGGCTCCGATTTCTTTTAATAGGGTCTTGTAGTTTTTATTATATAGGTCCTTCACATGTTTCATTAAATTTATTCCTAGGTATTTTATTCTTTTTGTTGCAATTGTGAAAGGACTTATTTTTTCCACTTCTTTTTCTGACACTTCGTTGTTAAAGTATAGGAACGCTATGAATTTTTTGAACTTTGATTTTGTGTCCAGAAACTTTACTGTATTTGCTTATTGTTTCTAGTAGTGTTCTTATGGAGTCTTTAGGGTTTTCTATGTAGAGAATCATGTCATCTGCAAATAGTGACAGTTTGACTTCTTTGTTTCCTTTTAGATGCCTTTTACATTTTTCTCTTGTCTAATTGCACTTGCTAGGCCCTCCAATGTTATATTGAATAACAGTGATGATAGTGGACAGCCTTGTCTTGTTCCTGATCTTGGAAGGTTTTTAGCTTTTCACCATTAAATATAATATTGGCTGAGGGTTTGTCATATATGGCCTTTATTATGTTAATGTACTTTCCTCCTATACTGATATTGTGAAGTGTTTTGATTATAAATGGATGCTGTATCTTGTTGAAGGCTTTTTCTACATCTATTGATATGATCATATGATTCTTATTTTTTAATTTGTTTATGTGATGTATCACATTAATTGATTTGCATATGTTGAACCATCCCTGTGCCCTGGGATGAAGCCCACTTGATCGTGGTGTATAATTTTTTTAATATGTTGCTGTATTCGGTTTGCTAGTACCTTATTTAGGATTTTTGCATCTGTGTTCATGAGAGATATTGGTCCGTAGTTTTCTTTTTGTGTGTTATCTTTACCAGGTTTCAGTATTGGTAATATTGGCCTCATAAAATGAG
>NW_011902725.1:0-2024 GCF_000151845.1 Pteropus vampyrus | reverse complement strand
AAATTAAAAAGTGGCTGCTTGTGTGATACAGCACTGTTAGGCAATATACGCAATAGCCTCAACTTGCCCAAACCTACCCTTCTAAAAAGCAGACTGGGAAACAGCCAATCTAGGTGTAGGTCACTCCAGAAATTTTAAGTTAGTGGATCAAAGATATTTCTCAGAGTTCTCTACAAGAGACTTCCTTGAATGTATACAGATATCTTTGATAATGTGAGCTATTACCATTATCAACTACTACCAGAAAACAAGTCAATTTAAAATCTTTGATGTCACTGTTTGGAAAAAAGGTAACTGTCTAAACTCACTACTCACAGTATGAAATCCAGGACTCAAATGTATTAGAAAAATATGACATCCCTCATACTACTCAGGAACCATATCGTATGCAAGTAATATATAGAATTTGTATAATTAGTAATATGAGGACTAGAATGGGTACTGAATAAATCTACACAGGAAAGTGAAAGGCTGTTAAATCATTCAAGTAACCAATCAAGAAAATGCAACTATCAAAAATAAATGAAGAGCTTTTAATTAAAAAATAGTACTAATATCTAAATGCTTTAGAGCTTTCCTATATTGGCTCTAAAAATTGCTGAATCTATTACTCAGAATCCAGCTTCAATGGCATCATCCTTTTTTGTAAACAAAACCTGCTTAAATAAGGTATAAGTAACAAAAGGTGGCTAGTAAAATGATACTAATTCAATGTTAAGATTATAAGAGAAAAAATTAGTACTAATGACTTCATAGTGTTTTTCTTAAATAATGCAAGCATACGGTAACATAGAAAATAATTTAAGATACCATTAGATTAAGTAGTAATTACCACAGAATCAAATATGAAAAATGGATTTAAGAGATTTCTTAAGAAAGGATTAGAGAGTGGTTCTCAAAGTATGGAAACCCTGGGGTTTCCTGAGAACTTTCAGAAGCCTCCCAGGTCAAAACTATTTCCATAGTAATACCAAGACAATATTTATTTTGCTTTCACTGCATTGACATTTGTACTGATTATGCAAAAGCAAAGGCAGGTAAAATTGCTGGTACCTTAGTACCAACAAAGGCAGGAACAGCAAACTGTGCTAGTAGTCATTTTATTCCCAACCATACACTAGCAGGGGAAAAAAGGGTGTTTCACTTAAGAATGGCCTTGATGAAGCAGTAAATATTAATTGTATTAACTCTAAACTTTTAAGTACACATCTTTAAAATATCCGTGTAAAATAGGATACACAACATACATTACTCTGGCTACAAATTGAAGTTCACTGGTTTTCTCAATAAATACATTTGTCTAATTGAGTTGGGACCTAAGCTAGCTACTCTTTTCATGAAACATCATTTTTAAAAGAATAACTGAAAAACTATTATGTATTCTGACTTAAGTATTTAATGGGCATGTTCTTAAAAATGAAGAACATGATCCTGTCATGTCAAGAAAAACTGACAATATTTAATGCCAATGATAAATTTTAAAATTTCAAGTGAAAAATTATAATTTTGGAAAATTAATGTCCACTATCATGAACCTGACAACCTCCCAATACCTAAAGATTCTTCTGATAAGATAGATGATGGGTATATTAATGAATGTTACCTTTTGACAGTTTTTAATGAAATGTGACAACATGTAGAAGATCTGTATAATTCATAGGACCTGTATTTCTCAAATGGTGAATGCATATTCAAAATCATACATAGGGAAAAATGTCTAAGTTCATTAACATGATTTCAGATACTATATTACAACTAACCACTTTTAAGAAACTACCACTGTGGAGTTTTTGTGTTATATCAAAGAATACCCATAATTTTCTGAAAGGGTTTTTAAAATATTCCTCCTTTTTTCTAACTACATACCTTTGTGAAACTGGATCTTCTTTATGTACTTCAAGCAAAACAATACATGGCAACAAATTGAAATGCAGAAGCAAGTTAAGAATAGAACTGTCTTTAAGTCAGACTTGAAGATTTTCAAAAGCATAAATGATAACCTTCTTGCTAAGATTTTTATAGTT
>NW_011902724.1:0-1729 GCF_000151845.1 Pteropus vampyrus | reverse complement strand
GGCAGCAAGGCCTCTCCCCTCAGACATGGAGGGTGTGGGCGAGCGAGATTCTCCTTACAAACAAGACTCCACTGACCAAAACAAATTCTCAATTCTCGACTCCCCCGAATAAACTGACAAAGCTCAGCATCACGAGACGGAAGCTGGTGAACAGGGGCAAAACCCTAGGCGTTTCCTGTTTCTGGCTCCTCCCGCCTGCCTCTGCCAACTCCTCCGGGCCGTCTGGCCGCAGGCGGGCAGGACCGCGTCCCCCCAGGGTCTGTGCCTCATGGAGAAAGACCTGTCCCCCTGGGCTTCAGCATAAAGACTCCCCAGTCAAAGGCCTCTCACAGGTCCTGTCTGGGACAACTGGACAAATGCAAACTTGATCCACAACACCTTACATCTTGGGGGCGCCCTATGATGGGATGGGAACAGGAGGACATGACACACAAGCAGGCTCTGGGATAAAGCGTGCCCAGTGAAACGGGGATGCAGAATCTAGGTGGTGTGCAGGAGTTCACGGTGAACTTCTTTAGAACATTCTATATGTGTGAGACGTTCCATAAGAAAATGTTTGGAAAGAAGAAGAAAAAAATACAACCATGCAATTTCAGAGTTCACGGTTACTTCAGAAATCAAATCCAAGCCCTTCATTTCAAAGATGACAAAACAGCCCAGAGAAGGTCAGAAAAGGTGACTGTGCCTGAGGCTGCACAGCAGCAGCCTCCAGACCCCCCAGGGAGCTCATCTAGCTGTGACCTTGACCAGGGCCCTGGGGAAGGAATGCTCAGCCAGCACTCTGCCCAATGGGCAAGGGGGAGCACGCCAGACCCCGGGCTGAGTCCCCGTGAGCAAGGCCGCGAGGCCTGTCCTGCAGCCCGGCATGCAGGACACACAGTGCAGGGCTGAAGGCCGCCTTCCACACGCGGGCGGGCGGGCCCTTGGGATGGTCGGAGTAACCCAAGGTCAGGGTTTGGCCTGGTGTTTGCAGGCTACGCAAGACGGGCTCCCCAGCAGTGAAACTCAAGAAAGACTCCTATAGCTAACATGGGGGCAGGGGAGAGGGGAGTGGGAAGTGGGGAGTGGGGAGCAGGGAGTGGGGAGAGGGCTGTAGGGAGTGGGGAGCGGGAAGCGGGGAGCGGGCCTGGCGCCCACAAGAACCTCCGCTGTTACACTTTCTCAGCAGAGCTGGTTCTTTAATTGTGCGCTTTCCGAGAAGTTTGGGAGAGAGAAGGAGCCCCTGTCCAGCCAGGATGGCCTGGACAGAGGACAGGGAGGTGGTCATCCTGAGGCCAGAGGAGGGGAGTGGGAAGGGCCCCAGCCAGCAGGGGCAGGTGGGGGGGGGGAGGGATGGTGGGAAGGGACAGGGACGCCTGGGAGAGCAGGGTGGGGGCAGAGCTGTGGCCGGAGGGAGGGGGGCTCAGATCAAACCACACCTTCCCACGCCCCGCAGGCCTTACTGACCCATTCTTGGGGAACAAAAGTGACAAGCCCACAGCACTGAAGACAGAGCAGATGGGACAGAAAGGTGTGAGAAGGTGGGCCAGGAGAGCACGGGGCCCGCTGGAGGCGGTGCCGTTTCACAGCCGCCGCCCGCTGTGCACGAGCTCTCTCCGCTCTCCCCGCGTGGGGCCCGTGCGGGGCCTGCTGCCGGCTCTCGATGCCCATGCCTGATGCCCCGAGAGGCTGCCTGACACCTCCGGGAGAGGGTGTCCCAGGCCTGGTGGCCAGAAGCTGGAACAGAGCG
>NW_011902723.1:0-1838 GCF_000151845.1 Pteropus vampyrus | reverse complement strand
CGGTTTCAAATCTCTAAAACTGTATTCATGACATCGCTAAGACAGGAGACTCTACAAAAATAATTGTTGGTGGGAAGGGGATTTTTTTCTTTTCCTAAAATTGACTTTAATTACTGAAGTATTAATGTTAATAAACTTTCGATGGTTAAAAAAAAAATACTTTTACACAGAAATGGAGAGTTGAGATATGGGAAGAAGAGAGTCCTTCCCTCGGTGGCTGGTCAGCCACTACTGACTCCATGAAATCCACCAGCACTGTGAATCGCTGAAGAACTCGGGGATGCAGGCCTTCTGCACGGAGCACTGTCCAGCCTGGTCACAGTGAGCACTCGTTCAGTCCTACCCACCCCAAGTGGGGCAGGAAAAAAAAAAATCAGTGGGACATTGGGCGTGAATGGCCTGTCGGGGTTCTGGCAGTCCTATGGCATTTCCTGCCTATAAACAGGGACAACAGCTAAGACCTTGAACTTCATGAGGATGCTTCCTGCCTTCCAGGCGAAACACCGAGCAGCGGCACCGAGCAGCAGCCCCAGGCTCCAAGGCCAATGTTGAGAGGACCCAGCCCTCCTTAGTTAGCAGCTGAAGAACCTTCTGCCCCTGGAGCCTCTGTGCCCGAGGAGAGCTGGGGGCTTCTAGCACTTATTCAATTAGTTTCTGAGCCCGCAGGCACCTTGCTCTCAGAACCACCAGAGTGCAAGAGTAAAAAGGGCATAATTTCTTCCTTTTGCAACTTGTCTTTTTTAATAGCTCACTTTTCCAAACTCCTCCACACCCTGCGACGAGAGCCCGTATAATCAATCTCACAGAGACGGTCCTGGTCCAGGTCAGATCATCTATTCCCCCGACTCTAGGCAAAGCTACGTTTAAAATCTCCCATCAAAACAGTTGTGAGCCTTAGCCTGAATCTTATCCACAGAAAAATACTCTCCAACCTCCTGCAACTATACTCTTTTGAAAGGCAGTGTGCCGCAGCTCACTGATCTGCAAGTCCCACTAATTTAATTCCCTTCTACACCACTGCAGTTTTACCACCCACATTCCCTTGCTTCCCGTCAACTAAAACAGAAAATAGTTATCACCATCATCACTATTGCTTTACTGAGGCCTTATGTTGAGCAAGGCGCTGCACTAAACTTTATTCACCCGCTTAATCCTCACAACAGTTTCTACGCAGTAGATACTGGTTATTATTCCCATTTTATAGATGAGAAAACTGAGACAGAGCATAGCTAAGCAACATGTCCACGGTCACACGGTAAGTGGAACATCCGGGATTTGAACAACTTTAGTTTGACCTCAGGACCTGGTAGGAAGGTAGGAAGGTGTCTCCTACCTTCCTCTACAAAGTTAGTGACGCCGAAGAAGAGAAGCACAGCATTCGCAACAGAAGAGCAGCCAAAATTCAATCTGCCTTCTAAAATATTTCTGAGTTGCCACCTTCTAAAATATTTCTGAGTTGCCGGCAATTCACTTAATCGCAGCCATAAACTCTCACTGATGACCTGTCTCAGGGAAGGCTGAAGAGCTTCCAGCACTAGCCCGAATCAGCAAAGGTTTCTTTCGAAGTGAACCTCAAATCCAGCTCCATGCTCTGGGAAGAAAGAGGTGAGTCTCAAACTAAGAAATAAGTTTGATCGTGAACCTTAAACTTTTCTAAATAAAAAGTCTTAATTAGAAAAAATTTTTTTGACAAACCCTGTGATACTTCTGGGCCTATGTAACCCTGACGTGGGGTCTCTAACAGGACAGAAGGGAGAAGTAACATCCCTACCTGTGAGAAAGATGAGCACACATGGTCTGCCTGGAGGCAGGAGAAGCTGTCAGAGGCAGGGAGGCCA
>NW_011902722.1:0-1759 GCF_000151845.1 Pteropus vampyrus | reverse complement strand
CAGATCTTATAAATAGTATTTTGCTGAGAAGGTCTTTGTACATATATGTTATAATTTATAAATGTATAACATCATGATTTCTTTGAATTAATTTTTCTAAATATATCTTGGATAATTATAAAGGCATATTTTATCATTTACACACAATTGTTTATAGAGTTTAAATAAAAATCCCATAAATTTCACATTGCTTATGTACATATGTTATGTATAATCTATGTAGGTATATTTGGTTTATATCTTTTATAATATTTTTATCATACTCAGTGAGCTTATCAGCCTTAAAGCATCACAATGTGCATATCTTAAATAACAGGGAGAGAAAAAATATTTCACATAATGTTTTCAGATATTGATTTAGTTGAAATCTATGTCAGCTTTACTGTTTTATGTGAGAAAGTTCTGGCCTTCATATCAATCGCAAGCGTGGTGATTGGTCTTTACCATTGTCTAAAAAGAATAATATTTGATCACTGATGTCTGCATATATACAAAGGTTAAACTTGTCCAGAGAACTAAATGAAGAAAACTGTGAAAGATAAAGCTTTAATAAGATGTAAAGAGCAAAAGAAAAATTATACTTGATTCTCTCTTTAAGTGACAGAGTTCCAACAATAAATATAAATTTTATTAGATTCATCAAAGTCCAAATAATAATAGAGATTCCATAAGATAGATGTACTGCAGTTGAATATTTTGAACAAATGTTAGTATCAAACCACTCTTGGGGACAATCTACCACTGAGCTTGTGTAGTCTGAGAAAAAGCAAACTACAAAAGTGATGTTACTGACTGAAGCCAAACATAAAAGTCAAGGCTCATCAAGATCATTAATGGAGATTTTGGTGAAACAAGAAAAAAATCATCCATTGGGACATAAACTTGCTTCAAAATATTTCCTTTGGTTTTCTTAACTATACAAGAACTAAAGAGATTGACAAAGTAATTGAATGATCTTTTAATTTCTACAGCACAACTCTGTGAATCATTTTATAATTTTAAGAAGCTCCAGCCAACTCTATCCTAAAAATGACATCCACAGACCAAATAGAAATCTGATGCTTATGAAATTGCTGTCATAATCATATATAAAAGCATATAAAGTATTTTCTAACTGGCAAAAACAAAACAAACCAAAACAAACAAAAAAAAACGCATAGGGCTATATTTTTTATATCCTAAACTATAGTTATTAACAACCTGAATGCAAATGAATCACATGTATAGAAAATCTATATCAAATAAATTTAAATGTTCTATCAGTTAAAAACACTGACCCCTGACTAGTATTTTATGTACTCCCCCATGTGAAGTTTAATCTACTTACAAGTACATCAGCTTTGCCACTTAGTCCCTTCCCATAGTTGTGATAACTTGAAACTTGAAGTAAGACCTCCTCATATTATGGACGAGCATAGCAATTTTGGTAAGCCCTATATATGTTTCCACCACAAATCCTTCTTTTCTCTCTTTAATTGGAGGTATTATGAGGTTGTATTCCATGGCACTATACTTGCCACTATCTTTATTAGTATCCTAGTGTGGGGGGGGGCGGGGAGGAGAGGGGTAACAGTGGTTATAAATAATCAGGAAAAAAACTAACTTTTAGTAAAGGACTTATTTATGTTTGCAAGAGTGATGTTTCTTGTACAGTGCTAATACATAAAAAGGTCTATTTTTCTGGATATTATACGGATTTATAGACTTTATGTCCACTGGGTTAAATGGCTTTCATTAGAATGATAATAACTACTGACCT
>NW_011902721.1:0-2392 GCF_000151845.1 Pteropus vampyrus | reverse complement strand
CCAATGTGGGGGTTACTCTAACTGCCAAGTATGTCAATCCTGATTATATACTTGGGAACCAGAGAAATGACCACCTGGTAGGTCTGTGGACTCTCACTGTGAGCCAGACTTTGGCCACAACTTCATTTAAACTTAATACCTGCCTCCTCCCATGTGTCTTCTCAGGGGGCCATGATGGTGCTTTGTGTCTCTGGATACCAATGTCAGTTTGGACCCTGTGTCCAAAGACCTCACAATGTCTGGCTATTCCTTTTCCCCCAGTCTACTGTTACTCAAGTAAATGGTTGTAGGTCTCTGGGTAAAGACTAGGGTAAGCATTACAGTATATACTTGCCATAATGTGTGTGTGTGTGTGTGTGTGTGTGTGTGTGTGTGTGTGTGTGTGTGTGTAAAAAGAGCTAGGTAGTAACTCCAGAAAAAACAATAGATTATGAAAGAAAATATATGACCATACTATATTACTTGGCTCTATAAAAACAATATTGACAGTTATAACATGTAAAACAAAGAGTTATTATTTCGGCCAAAGAAAGTGATGTAAATATAATAATAGGCTGAGCGAGTAGGGCCAGAGAATTGCCTATGAGCCGACACTTCAGCTGCCCCTTCAGCAGCCATTCCAACACTCAGTCAATATGCATGTGCTGGCTCATAATAAGGAGAGGAAGCCACTTCTGCACATTCTTAAGGTTCAGAATAGTGTGGAGAGTCAAAATCTATCGAGGCATCTGTCCAGATGTCCTCATCTCATGTGGGCTCAAGTTTTCCCAACCAGAGTCTTAACTACCTTGGTCAAGTTTCCAACCATCTTTGAAGTTTTTCCAATCAGAATATCAAATTCTGAGCTTGATTTTCAGCTTTTTCCTGTGAGCCCATTGCATGAGATGCGAGCTTCTTCGAAAGCTACCAAAGAGACTCTCTGGCTTTTACACGTAGTTTTCAATTTGCTGATTCCCCTCTGCTTTTCATTATCAATCTGTAGTTTCAATGCAGTTTAGAAAACAAAAAACAAAAAACACTATTTCACTATCACTGTATTTCTCATCTCTTCCCCGCCACACATATACGTTTCAAATGCCTGAATCATCTCACTGACATTGCATTTTCCTCTGCCGACGCATCCTGGCTCACTATCTATGAGAGCTTTATCAGTTGGCCTGCCACTTTGTTCCAGAAACTGCCACCAGGAATTGGTTCTTCCTTACCAGCCAGGGAGTGACTGAATCGGCTCCTACACACACATTACTGCCTGTTTTCTTGGACCACTTCTGGCACCAATGGTCACAGGTTAGATTCTCCAGAAAACAGATATGAGCTTGACTGGAAAGTGCAAAAGTTTGTGGGAAGGAACAGTTTTAAAAGAAAGGGGATGGAAACAAGTTTAGGCAGGATAAGTGTCAGACCACAATGCAGATGTGACAAATCTCTTCCAGCCCAAAGGGAGCTCTGGAATGGAGCTGCGAGAGGAGTCCTGTGAATGGCGAGGCCCTTTCACCACCTCCCTATGTGGTCACAAGCTAGGCCCTTTCACCACCTCCCTATGTGGTCACAAGCCAGAGGAAAGCATGAGCTCAGCCACCCTGCTTGGCTCAGTCATTGGCTGGAAGCTTCCCAAAGAAAAGGATGACCTTGACTTAAATTTTGATCTAGATCCTGAAGGAGTTAACTGCAGGGAATCCTTTTTAATGGAGGATCTGAGCCATGCATCTCCGTATCTGTCACTACCTACTTCCTATCCTGAGCTTGTACCCTGGTAAGGGAAACAGACATGTAAGCATATGATTGCTACTCAATATGATATGCACAATGCACAAGGTCAACATAGCTAAGTGGAGGAATGAATGAGTGGGATAGAGTGGGAGTGAAGACCTTCCCACTCTCATCTGCACTGAATACCAATCCCTAGGGTCTTGATCATCTTCTTGTTCCCCTTACTTATCATGTCAACTTGAAAGACTGAAATAAGACCATACTGTGTACAATATGTATATTCACAGAGGGTCAATCTGTCTTTTAATCTCTAAAAGAAAATAACTAAAACGATGCTTGGCATCTTCCAAACACAAATGGTGAAGTATTTAGCCAAAGTGGAAACTAATTTGATTTTTCATGGAGTTGTAAAAGAAAGCCAAGAAAATGTCACAGTACAGAACACTTTACGCTTACTCAATTTTAAGAATTTAATAGATTTTCTAACAATCATCAAAAAGGTTTATCAAGAGACTATGCTTAGCATGGTCCTTATAACTGAAAGAAACTTTACTGTAGAGTGTATTTTGAATTTGGGATAATCAATAAATCATTCCAACTTCTAGATTAACCATCGCTTAGGAAAACTCTTGATATATTCCTTCAAAATGCAACTACTAGAGTCATTATAAACTTATTTGAT
>NW_011902720.1:0-2587 GCF_000151845.1 Pteropus vampyrus | reverse complement strand
TCTTTTTTAACATTGTTTTAGCTATTCTTCTTCCTTTATCTTTCCATATTTTAGAATAATTTTCATATTTAGAATAATTTTCATATTTCCAACTACAAAAAAATCTTGTTGGAATTTTGATAGGTTTAATTGTGTTAAACCTTTATATCAACTTGGGGAGAATTGGCATCTTTAGTGTGTTGTGTGAACACAGTATATATTTATTAGAGCTTTGATTTCTCTGTCAGCATTGTGTAGTTTCAACATACAATTCATGTTAATGTTTTGTTAGGTTTATACCTAAATATTTCCATTTTTTGAGCGATTTAAAATGCTATTTTATTTTTTAATCTCAGTGCCACATGCTCACGCTACTGCAGACGGTCCCTGATTAACTTACAATTTTTTGACTTTACCATGGTGTGCAAGCAATATGCATTCAGTAGAAACTGTACTTCAAATTTTGGATTTTGATATTTTCCCAGGCTAGCAATATGCAGTACAATATTCTCTCATGATGCTGAGTGGTGGCAGTGAGCCACATCTTCCAGTCAGACACATGATCATGAGGGTAGAAAAATGATACTCTACAGTGTAGTGTTAAATGCATTTTTAATTTAAAATATTTTCAACTTATGATGAGTTTATGTATCCCACTGTAAATCAAGGACCACTTGTATATAAAAAGACGATTGCTTTTTAGATTTTTATCTCATATCTTATGACCTCATTTATTAATTTAGAAGTTTTTGATAGATTTCTTAGGCATTTCTAGGATAATATATTTCATCTGCAAATAGGAGAAATGTATTAATCTCTGATCTGTGTGCCAATTTCCTTTTCTTGCCTTATTGTGCTATTTAGAACACTCAGTACTATAGTGAAATAGAGTGCTGAGAGCTGATATCCTTTCCTTATTCCCAATATTAGCAGAGAAAAGCATTCAATCTTTCACCATTAAATATGCTACCCTGGTAGGTATTTCACAGAGGAAGTTCCATTCTGTTCCTATTTTTCATGAGGTTTTTTTTTTTTTTTTTTTATCATGAGTGGGTATTGGATTTTGTCAGATGCTTTTCTGCATTGATTGATGATTATGTGATTATATGATTTTTTTTAATATGATGGGTTACATTCACTGATTATTGATTCAGACTTGCACCCTTGAAATAAAACTCTCGTGGTATAGCATATGATTCTTTTTATATATTGCATAATTCTATTTGCTAATATTATTAAGCAATTTTATTAAGAAATTTTGTCTATGTTCATGAGGATCATTGATCTGTAGTTTTATTATTATTATTTTTTTTGTACTGTCTTTGTTTGGTTTTAGTATCAGGATGATACTAGCTCCAGAATGAGAATTTGGAAGTTTTCTCTCCTCTTTGATTTTCTGGAAGGTATTGTGTAGAGAGCGGTAATTCTTCCTTAAGTGTTTTGTAGAGTTCTCTAGTGAAACTATTTAGACCAGTAGATTTCTTCAGAGGAGTTTTAAAATTACAAATTCAATATTCTTAATAGTTGTTATCTATTTCATATTGAGTGAGTTGTGATAGTATCTTTGGGGAATTGGTCTATTTCATCTAAGTTGCCTAATTTATGTGCATTAAGATGTTCATTATATTTCCTTGTTATCTTTTAAAACATGCAGTGTGGGTTTGTAGTAATATCATCTCTTGCATTCTTTACACTGGTAACTTGTTTGTTCACTATTTTATTTATTTATTTTTTTACACTGGCTGGAGGTTTGTCAGTTTGATTGATCTTGAGAATAAATGGGCTCTTCATATAAGTGATTTTCTCTATTGTTTTTCTGCTTTCAATTTTATTGATTTCTACTGTTATCTTCATTGTTACCCTCCTATTGCTTGCTTTAGATTTATTTTGCACTTCTGTTTTGAGATTTTCAGGTGGGAGCTTAAATTATTAGTTTGAGACTTGTCCTCTTTTCTAATATGGCGCTATAAATTTCTTTCTCGACATTGCTTTAACTATATTCCACAAATTATAATAAGTTGCATTTTCATTTTAATTCAGGTCAATATAGTCTTAAAATTTACACTGAGGTGTCTTCTGGGCTCCATGGATTATATAGAAGTATGTTGTTTAGGTCTGAGTGTTTTGAGATTTTTCTGTTATCTTTCTGTTATTAATTTCTTGTTTGATCCTATTGTGGTCAGAGAACACATTCTGTACAATTTCAATTCTTTTATAGTTGTTGAGATTTGTCCTTGGTCTACATGTGGTTTAATGGTCTGTCTTGGTATATGTTCTGTGGGCACTTGCAAAGTATGTGTATTCTGCTATTTTGGGTGAAGTGTTCTATTATTATCAACTAGTTCTGTTGGTTGATGGTGCTATTCGAGTCTTCTATATTCTTACTGATTTTCTGTATGGTCGTTCTATCAAATGTTGAGAGATGGGGGTTGACGTCTCCAGATATAATTTTGGATTTGTCTATTTTTCTTTTTATTTCTACTAGTTTATGCTTTACATATTTTGCAGCTGTGGTTTTATGTATACACATATAGGATTGTCATGGCATCTTGACACTTATCATTATACAAGGTTTTACTTTGTCTCTAGTGATTTTCTATGCTCTGAA
>NW_011902719.1:0-2185 GCF_000151845.1 Pteropus vampyrus | reverse complement strand
AAAAAACACATTCTTTGGAAGAGTCCAAAAGACAGATTACAGTGAAAAGGAAACACAAATATTTTGTTTCTAACATTCAATGCCAAGGAAGAAATGCAAAAAATAAAAAATAAAAAATAAAAAAAAGATCTATATCATATCATGAGGGACTGGAGGGCCAGGATCAGAAAACAGAAACCGTATTTTGATGTATCAGAAATATTGAGGTATCTCTTGAGAGAATTAAAACATTGGTCTTGATGGAGAAAAAGTTGCAATGAAGGCCGTTAATTGCAGAATATGTAGGATACAATAATAAAGTCGAAAGTAGTAATAGTAGAGACATATGGACAGAATTATTGGTAGAAATCAAAAAGATGTAAACAATCTGAGGGAACAAAGACATTTAAAAAAAGAAAAAAGTATATGAAATACGAGGCATGAGAGAAAGATAATTGCAAGGGAGAGTAAGCAGTAGTAAAAAACATGAGAATCAGACTTAAATTGGAAAATCACACACAACTAAAAAAATGACAATTTAAGTATGGATGTGAGAGTTTTCAATATTAGAATTGAAATACTGGAATTCAGTGTATATCTTTCCAAACCGTAGAATAGAAACATATATTTAATAAAAGCAATCAATGCAAAAGGAGACCAAAAAGAAAAAAAACGAATAAAAAGGAAAATGAAAAGGCAGAAAAATAGAGCACATAATGAGAGAATAGATCTAGCTATCGTCTATCATCTGTCTACATATCTATCTAATCTATCTATATCTATATCTAAAAATGCATTAAATGAATTATATTTAGATATATGTATATTTAATGGATTCAATTTATATATATACTCTATGCGTATTATACATATATGTTTCAATTACTATAAATATAAGTAGAATAAACTTTTTTAGTTAGAATACAAAAATTACCAGATTTTATTTAAAAAATATAAAGATATTTACAAAAGAAAGACAAGAGGACAGAAAGTTTAAAATACACAAAAGATAGAACTAGTAGGAAATCCAACATATGTATATCAAAGTTAAGTTTGTTGTAAAAAACACTATTAAAAATAATTTTTAAAAAGCCTTATGAAATAATGATTTAAACATCCAAAAAGAGTGAAAAAGTCAGGTAAAGAAATTAAATTTTTAAAAATATATTTAAGGAAAAAAAGAGGTTAAGCAAAATATATTATTACTGTATTGCCACAAAAATTTTTAGAATTAATGTGTGCAACCATGCTGCTGTAAGGTTAAAAAAAATCTCAATTCCTTTTTCTCAGTAATAAATATTAAGAAGTTACAGTTAATAGATGCCATTTGCAATAGCTACAAAATATAATGTATCTTGGACTAAATCTGAAAAGGATGTTCAAGAACTCAATAGAGAACATTATAAAGCTTTTAAAGATCATCTAAATTAAGAGGAAGATAAACAATATGGAGATCCTGTCCAACCATGTATTAAGGCTTATTTTAAAGCTATTATAACTACAAAACAAAAAACAAAAAAACTCTCAAACATAGACATAATAATGCATGCAAATGTTAGTGGGACAAAATAGCCTATTATTTGACAAGCAGTCTTAATGATATGAGAAAATGGTCAATATTGTATTGTTAAGCAGAAAGAAAAAAATAAAATGTTACATGATAGCATGATCCCAACTACATAGAAACACATATAACCAAAGAGAACAGTGTCATATTAGATGATAGTGACTTGCTAGTATAGGTTCATCGGTTCAAACGAAGGTACTCCTCTCGTGGGGGATGTTGATAATAAGGGGGAGGAGCTATGCATGTGTCAGGGCTGGAGTATATAGAAAATCTCTGTTCTTCCACTTCATCTCCTTGTGAACCTAAAACTGTTCTAAAAAATAAAATTTATTTAAAAAAAATGAAAAGAAAATCAGAGAGAAATGATGGGGGCGATGATCCAACCTTTGATCCATTGTCCTTTGTAAGATGGGAGGAATATATTCTCCTACCTCTCCTTTTCCTTCCACTGGTTGATGCCAGTTAGCATCATCTTAGGTTTGTAAAATTGGAAGATATTACTTGTCTATATTAACAAGAAGAGATATTTTCATGTTAACTATGACATCTCCTGCCAGTTCATGAATATCTTTAAAAATTTTCCAGGATTATTTGGATATTTTGATTGTCTGTTATTTTCCATTGGTAAAGCTTACAGAT
>NW_011902718.1:0-1612 GCF_000151845.1 Pteropus vampyrus | reverse complement strand
CCAAACAACTATGCATTAGAGCCTGCGACATTTTGTCTATTTTAAGAAAGTGATGCCACAAAATTCATTTCTTTATAAACAAAATTATAATTTTAGAGATTTCCTTCACATTAGCTATTCTGAACACTTACACTGTCCTGGAAAAACCGGTTGTAACAGAAAAATAGTAACCTATTAAATTTGTAAGTCCCCAAATACCTGAAGCATCTGCCTTTTAAGAAGATGAATCTGGGGGAGAAACTGCAAAGAAGTTAGATTTGAATGACAATCAATCATCAACAGTAACCCAAACACATTAAGTGTTTTTATCTATGCTTTTTAAGTATCAGTAAAGATGATACATCCTGGGTATAGTGTAGAAGCTGCCACCAATGCAAACTGCTTTGCATTATTCTTCTCTCTTTCATGGTTCACTTTTTACTGACCAGACATTGTTGCAGCAATAGATATAAGAAACTAATTAGGGAATGTCCCTGATACTTTATCAACATTGATTTCATGTAGAATGCTTTTCAATTTTGTGTATGTCTTTTGTATTTTTAAACCTGAGTCAATCTTATCCATATGTCTATCTATGATAGCCATTTGATAGCCAAAATTGTTTAATATCAAAACTGATATTGCAAATGGAAGCTCAAAAGAAAGAATAGTATAACATTTACTTTTAAAATCATTGAATTATGTTTCAGGCAAATGTAAGTTTGGGGCAAACATAGCACTATACCAAACTCTGATATGGCAAAAACTGAACAGTCTGATACCTTGACGTGGACTTTTTCTTAACGACATCCTTTCTAGCTACAGTAATTTCTTCTTCTCTCTTGTTCTCTAGACCCTCCTAGAGCCAGTAAAATGGAAAATGGTTAGGAGGACTTGTTTTCAGGTTCCCTGATGCTTTCCTTCTCTTTTTCAAACTCCCTTCTTCCTAGACCTCATCACTAGACAGTTGAAGTCATGAGCTTTTTTTGTTTGTATGTTTTTCTTTTTTAAAAGATTTAAAAAAAAAAAAACAATTTACTCACTGATATATTTTTGTATTCCAGTGTATTTTTTTTTTAAGCAAATTCTAAATGTTAGTTTTGCACTAAACAAGTTAATTCCAATAAACAGCTGTGCTAAGTTTGGTATTTTGACAAAATCATCTGATTTGCAATGGCTGAAATCATGAGAATATTGACTTTTTATGAGAAGCCAAAATTGGTGTATTATTTCAAAAATTTCAGCAAGATCTCCTGACTCTTTCTACCTATCCATGCCTCTATCTTCACTTAATGCTTTTAATCTCAAGCTTGTCTTCTGACTGCAAAATGGTAGTCAGCTCTCCAGACATTGTGCCATTCAAAAGTAACAACCAAACAGAAAGCAATGAAAGAGAGCAAAAGGCATCAATTTTTCAAGAAAGTTGGTGTTTGTTTTTAAAACTCCACTTTCTTTTTTTCTGGTTCCTGAAAAGATGTTCAATGTGATTATTATTACCCTTGTTGCTCTGTAGGTAAGGTAAATTTTCCCCCAACTTCTTTAAAGATTTCTCTTTGCTTTGATTTTCTGCACTTTGAATATGAAATGTCTAGATATAGATTTTTTAGTTTTTATCTGGCTTAGTGTTCTCTAA
>NW_011902717.1:0-1376 GCF_000151845.1 Pteropus vampyrus | reverse complement strand
ACATATACATTAATATTAATGGGCACCTAACACAGTCTTTAGTGTCATAGCTTGGGTATTTGGAGAACTCAAGTGTAGTATCATATCCTGCTGCCGATAAGAAGAATAGAACAAAGCAATTTCAGCAGCAATTTTGATTATTTGTTTATCTTTTGAAGAACACATAAGATGGCAAAACTAACCTTTTCATCAAAATCAAGCTGTCAAGAATGACATATTGTTTTGTTGGTTGCCTTTTCTCGGTTTGATGTTTAGACAATGCTATAGAAAGTACAGTTTAAAAAAATTACATTTTACATAGAATATGTTTATGTCATTTCTTGAGGAGATCGATGCGTCCTAATTTTTTTAAAAAAACTATTTTATCTGTAGTTTCAAAAACATTTAAAATATAACATAATTAAATAATAAATAATTAGACTACTGGTTACATGATTCTAATAAAATGTATGTAGACCTTTTCAATAGAAAGAGGATTTAGAGGTAACATTCTAGATAGGTACTTATTTTTGAGGCTTATTGAAACTTTCATAAGCTGTCATGAATTTAGCAACCAATAATCTTTTCAACAAATTTAAATTTTCACAAATATGAACTGATTAGAAGGAATGTTAGGTTAGTCTGAATTTCTGTAAAGTAAGATACCTATATATGAATATGTGGGTGTATAAAATATTTAATATCCTCAAGATTTATTTGATTTGTATTATTCATTCGATAAGAAATTGAAGGTATTAATAAATACCTACTATATTCTAGGCACTCTTCCCATGCAGAAAATCTATTGGGGTCAAATACACAAATTTTCCAGCCTCCCGGAGCTTACATTTTAATGAAGGACTTAGATAATAAGCAAACACATATATAATGTGTCTGGTAGTGATAGTGCTATACAGCAAATCAAAAGGTGAGTAAATAAAGAATGAAAGTGACCATATTGTACATATGAAGATAATGGAAGGCATCTACAAGACGATAAATTTGTATAGAGACTTGAGTAAAGTGAGCGAGTAATATAAAATATAAAACAAACAATAATCAAGCCACTACAGGGTTGGCATGCACAAACCATCTTAATCTATTTTATACATCACAATTTGAGTGGTTATGAGGTTGTAAAATATTTTAAGTATTTTATTTCTTTAGAAGGTTTAAAAATTGCCTTTGCAATCTTGTTTGTATACTATATTTGTTATAGGTATTTTTTTTATGGTTAACATAAGATTAAAAAAAATACTAGATTGTATTTGAATATTGTATTTTCATTAATATGTTTTCTATTTCTTCTATGATCACAGAGTATGGAAGTTGAAAGGAACCTTTAGAACCTTAGAGGTAATCTAGTCCATTCCTCTCTTTTCACCGAGATAAGCTCA
>NW_011902716.1:0-2009 GCF_000151845.1 Pteropus vampyrus | reverse complement strand
ACCCTATTTGCTCTAGATGTTCTTTTCTCTGTCTACACTATTTAGCCATTCTTGAGCCAATACCTCCCAAATGTATATATCTCCTTTATGACTGAGATTAAGTATTCAGATGCCTTATTTCTTTATTTTTAAATTATTTAGATGGCTTTCAGATTCTAAATTTTAAAAATTTCAAGTTGATCTCATTTCACACATATACACACATACACACAGATTCTCTGATATCACCTTCGTTCATCCCTATGTTAGTAAGTGGTACTGGGTTACATTTACTATGTCAGTTATGATGCTAGAAGATCATCTTTGATGTGCTCCTTTCTCTCAACTCTACCCCATTTACTTCACAAGGAAACTGTATATTTTCTACTTATATAGTACATCTCATTTTCAAATACTTATTTCTACTTCAAATGCCAATGTTCTGATCTCAGATATTATTTTCAAATACCTAGATTATTTCTACAATAAATAGTGAATTGATTCCTCATGGAAATCTTGGATCACAATCATACTGCCAATCCATTTTCCTCACAGTAACCCCAAATTAGGTTTTTTTGTTTGTTTGTAGAACTGAAAATCTTTTAAATTATACCACTGCTTAAATTTCTTTAATGGCTTTTTATTGCATGTAGGATAAAATACAAATTCCTTATTAATATATTTAAGGTTTTGCCTGTTCTTTTCCATATCTACCTCTGTGAATTCATGTGCTTTAATTCAACTCTCAACCACCAAATTTGGGTCACTTGTTTTTTTGTTTGTTTGTTTGTCTATATTCTTGAATATAACAAGCTTTTTCTTATTTCAAATTATTTTGCATTTTCTGTTCCGACTCCGAAAAAGTGTTTCATCCTACTCTTTTAAAATATTTTATTAAATTTATTGTTGTGACATTGGCTAATAAAATTATGTGTTTCAAATATAAAATTTAATAATGCAAAATATGTATATTGCATTGCATGTCCACCACCTAAAGTTAAATTACCTTTCATTACCCTATATTTGACTTACTCTTTAACTGATTATATTTTTATTAATCTTCTCAATTTTTATATTAACTATTCAGTGATTATATTTTTACTGCCTTATCTGAAATAGTTTCCTTCATAAATTTGTTCTTAAAATATTATTTTCTTGACTGCACGTCAGTTTATATATAGTTCCTTTATTTGATTACTTGGTCCTTCTTTCTAAACTGTAACCTTTATTAGAGCAAACATATCTTTGTTTACTGCCTAGAGCAGTAGCTGGTATATGATTAATCTTTAACATATTTGTTGAGTGATCAATTAAAACATAGATTTTGATTTCCAGGAACCAAAATCTTTAAAGAACACTTCTATGTTAATTTGTATAGTAATTTAGTATGCAGTATAAATTCATCTGAGGTATAAATTGTAACAGATATTTGTTAAAATGAACACTATTTTATTTTTTAAAAGTCACCTGCAAATTTTATATTGGGGTGATATGATAACTTTTAGAAACTATTCTAATAGAGCCTTCAATATTAAAATTGAATTTTTGGAAATTGGACTTCTGGCATTTTCTTGGGAAGGTTACTAAAACTGAATTGTTTTTTAAGAAATGGAAGCAAAATATTATTTAAGAAATGTGGAATGTTTATAAACATTAAATTTACCTATAGAACTTCATAAAGTAATTTTAAACACAACGTGGTCTTATACACAGTAATTATTCTACCTTATAATCCTGTGATCTGGAAATTTTCTTCTTGTGTTACAAGAGTTTGACTTTTAAAGAGTTGTAAGGGTTTGACCATGTTCACACAATTGGTACATAATAGAGACATGTCATGAGAAAATGTGAGTCTTTAAAATGGACAAAATATTGTTGGCAGTGCTTTCTATGATATTTTGGACTTTGACATGATTTTTAGACTTATCTCAGTTTATGGGATCTGCGACTTTCATTTCCTTTGATGGCAAATTGCAGAAAACTGAAGATAATGCAAGTAGGTTTTTTTCCCCATAGAAATGCAAATTTCA
>NW_011902715.1:0-1733 GCF_000151845.1 Pteropus vampyrus | reverse complement strand
TTTCTGGAAGAGGCTTGGGCATGGTGGGCAAGTTAGGTGGGACAGGGTCTCAGAGAGTCACTAGGGAAGGGTGAACAGTGCTTTGCAGATTAATGGAGAGCACAGCTTCACTCACCACCTGTGCTGGGTAGGCTGGGTGAAAGGAGGATTCAAAAGAGGAATGTTGGCACCTGCTAGTGTTTCCATTCCAGGAGATAGTTTCTGCAACTGCTGCCCCTCCAGCCCTCGCCCTGAATCTAATCAATTCAGCTTTCCCCCATGTCTTAGGCCATTTTTTAACTACTGCTTCTTCCCTGGAGCTGAGAGATAATGACTTTGTGAGTGTGTAGGTTGGTGCATGGGCCCTTTAAAAAGAGTCTCTAGGTCTCTAGTAGCTCTTTGTCTTTCTCTGGAGCAATCACTGCTGGTTTTCGCAGCCAGATGCTATGGGAACTCCTCCTCCTGGCAGTGGTGCCCTGGGCTGGGGAGCCCAGTGTGGGGCTAGGGATCTCGGTGTGGAGTGATAACTCCTTCTCAGAGATATCCCTCCGGATGTTAACTGCTACACACAGATGTGGGACTAGTCTACTCTGCATCTCCACCTCTCTTCCAAGTCTTGAGGTGCCTTCTTCTGTATGCTCTTAGTTATAGGACTTCTGTACAGCTAGACTTTAGGCAATTTTCAATAATGATTGTTCTGTAGTTTAGTTGTAATTGGAATGTGGTTGTGAGAGGAACGTTTATTTACTTTACTCTCTTGACCAGAAATCTGAAACTTCTTGTAAAAGCATGGCAAGACTTTATACTCATCAGTTCTCATCCTTTCACTCTGCAACTCCTCAAACTGTTTCAGCCTCTAGCCCTTAATACTATTGTAAACATCACTGAAGACCTTTCTAAGTGCAATGATACTGCATCAGTGCTTTTCTTGTTGAGCCTCCTGATTGCCTTTGATACTATGAATATTTATTTACAAGGAATCACTTGCCAGTATTGACTATTCTTACTGGTCCTCACTGACTGTTCCCTCTCTGTCCCATTATTGGGACTCTCTTGCTTTGACATATAGATGATTACTTACATTTTCTCTAGATTTTCTATTTTCCACTTGATTTTCTCTAGTGCTCCTTGTGCTACCATTCATTTGGATTTGATTATAATCTATTTGCCAACCTCCAATTCCATTTTTGCTGACCTGTCCTAAACTTTATTCTATATATCCATACTATTATTTACTTTTTTACCTGTTATGCTATTTTATTTTCTTCTATTTCACTTTTAATCATCTGTCAGATTGGGATCATGCATGTTCACTTCTAGGAAGCTTTTCTTAAAACTCCAAGTTGCAGTAACCCTCTTTCATGCTCCTCAGCACCACAAGTATGATTTTCTCACAGCTACCCCATGTCATAGGGAAATTATATAGTCCTCTGTCCCCTACCTTCACCACTTCACATGCACTTGAATGACACCTTTGCTGAGCTTGGTACCCAGTAGACATTTAATGTTTTTTGTTTGTTTGTTTTGTTTTTTGAGGAAATAGTTTATTTCCTTAATTAATAAGGTTTGAATCACATACA
Source organism: Pteropus vampyrus (assembly GCF_000151845.1). Taxonomy (NCBI): domain Eukaryota; kingdom Metazoa; phylum Chordata; class Mammalia; order Chiroptera; family Pteropodidae; genus Pteropus; species Pteropus vampyrus. Next base: position 174 of record NW_011902715.1, on the reverse strand, counting down.
ATTTTTATGATCAGAAAATTAAAATATGAAAAATTTAAATAGCTTAAAAGTATCTTTTTTGACTGTTTGAATGTAGGATTTTCTGGAAGAGGCTTGGGCATGGTGGGCAAGTTAGGTGGGACAGGGTCTCAGAGAGTCACTAGGGAAGGGTGAACAGTGCTTTGCAGATTAATG
>NW_011902714.1:0-1938 GCF_000151845.1 Pteropus vampyrus | reverse complement strand
GAAATATGGTCACTCTGTCTATAGCCAAGTTCAAATGTCACCCTTTCCATAGCATTCCTTGGCTTGTTCTCTCTTCCCCAAATTTGCCCCCTCATACTTTGTTGTTCTTATCTGCATCGCTGTTACCTGTGATACATCACTTAATGTTTTATAGCTATGCGAATGTGCCGGTCTCTTTCAGTAGACTTGTAGCTTCCTAAATGGGGGGAATGAATAACACATCATGCATATTTACAATCTTCTTCTCAAATATATGTTAAATCTGAGGAATTTCATTTCTATAATTTCTACTTGTTTTACTACTTTTATTTTTTGACTCAGCGATGCTGCTGGATCAAACATAATTTAGCTTTTGAATTAATGTTATTGATCTTTATTTCAGCCTTGAGGAAAAACTAGAATTTGAAAGCCCCTTTAAAATGCATGTTCAAGAGTTAATGCTGTTAAGTAATACTTGGTATGTACAAACAGTTTTTCTTTATTTATTTTATCTTTTGAGATCGGATTTCTATTTTTTAAACTACTTGAACCACATTTAAAAATGGGCAAATGACCTGAGTAGACATTTTTCCAAAGAAGACATACAGATGACCAATAGGTACACGAAAAGGTGCTCAGCGTCACTAATTGTTAGGGAAATGTAAATTAAAACCACAATGAGACATCAACTCACACCTGTTAAAATAGTTATCATCAAAAAGACGAGAGATAACAAATACTAATGAAGACGTAGAGAAAAGGGAACCCTCATGCAGTGTTGGTGGGAATGTAAATCGGTACAGCCACTATGGAAAACAGTATGGAAGTTCCTCAAAAAGTTAAAAATATTACTACCATATGATCCAGCAAATCCCACTTCTGGATATATTTCCAAAGGAAAGAAAAACATATCAAAGAGATATCTGCACCCCCATGTTCAGAGAGTATTATTTATAAGAGCCAAGACGTGTAAACAACCTAAGTGTCCCTCGGTGGATGAAAGAATAAAGAAGTTGTGTACACACACACACACACATACACACACACACACACACACCACACATTCACTCACATTCACTCACAGTGGAATATTATTCATTCGTACATTAAAAAATCGCAGAAATCCTGCCTTTTACACCATGAATGGATCTAACATTATATGTACTAAATGAAATAAGTCGGACAGAAAAAGACAAATACTATACGGTCTCTATATGGTTATAAATACTATACTTATATATGGAACTAAAAAAAAAAAAAAAGAAAAACTCATAGAAGAAGAGATCAGATTTCTGGTTGCCAGGGGTTATGGGTGGGTGGAAGGGAGAGAGAATTGGATGAAGAAGGTCAAAAAGCACAAACTTCCAGTCGTGAGATGAATAAGTGCCAGGGATGTACTGTACAGCACAGTGACTGTAGGTAACTGAAAGTTAGAAGAGTTGATAGATCCTAAGAGTTCTCACCATAAGGGGCAAAAAAAAATTTTTTTCTTTATCTTTTTTTTGTGTCTATATGAGATGATGGATGTTAACTAAACTTACTATAGTAATCACTTTATAAAATACGTAGGTTAAATCATTATACTATATGCCTTAAACTTATACAGTGTTATATGTCAATTATGTCTAAATAAAACTGGAAAAATCAAAAAGAAAAAAACTATATAAGTTATGGCAACCTAAATTAAAATCGAGAGATTATGATAGGCCCTGAGTAAAGTAATATACACACGCGTGTGTGTGCCCCCACTTTTTAGTGTGCATTTTAATATACGCATTACTACCGAGATTTCCTTTTCTGATAAGATGTTGGTAGTAATTCACATTTATTGAGGGCAGCTACGTAGCTATGTATTGAGGGCAAATCTGCTGATTCCTCACATCTGATGTCTTATTTTTGTTCTAACAACACTGTGAGAGAGGTATCATTTTTCCCATTTTGCAGATGAGAAATGTGAGA
>NW_011902713.1:0-1962 GCF_000151845.1 Pteropus vampyrus | reverse complement strand
GGGCCCGGGGGCAGGGGTGGCCCTGGATCGTCACAGGCCCCTATTCAGGGATGACACGGGCCCTTTCCTGTAAAGAAGCTCACTTACTTTCAAAATTTCCTGGTGGTTCTCCGAGGCGTATAGCCGTCCGTCCCGCACGATGTCTTCTATCAGCTGCTGGTAGTCCTCTGCCGAGGCCGGGGAGGGAAGGTGCAGGGCTCCAGACCGCCTGCCGCCCCTAGCCTCCGGCCTCTCCCTCCCTGCTCCAGCCACAGGCTGCTCTGCCTCTGAGCCTTCCTGTCCTCCAGCCAACACTCAACCTCGAGATTTGGTGGCCAGAAAACCCCTACCTAACCCTCAAAATTCTCAGAACCCAGTACCTCGCGGAGAAGTCCGCAGATCCCACTAATGGCCCCCTCATCTGTACCTCGTACCCGGTGTGGGCCTGTCCGTCCCTCCCACCCCACCTCAGGCTGGAGCTCCCTGGCCAGGGATGTGTGATCCATCCCGTGTGCCCAGGGCCAGCCCGGGCCAGGCACGCAGTGTGGCTGCGCGTACCGTCGTAGGTGACATAGGGCACTTGGAAGCCTTTGCCGCTGTTGCCTTCGTTGGACTTGAACTGGACCCAGAGCTTGCGGGAACGCGAGGTGAAGGCGATAGGCCGCTCGTAGGTCTGGCAGGTCTCGTAGGTGGTGACAGACGTGGGCGAGGCTGGGGGCGGGGTCACGCTGTTGGTCCTCACCTGGCCTGTCCTCCCCCCAGTCAGCTGCCCTGCTCTTCCCTCTGTCCCCACCTCAACCCCAGTTCCTACTTGACCTTCTGAGACCCGTTTCCCTGCCCCTCCTACAGGAAGCCTCCCTGCCTGCTCCAGCTGCACCCCGCCATGTTCCCACTCCGCTCCGCTGAACCTCCTATGACAGCCGCTCTGCACAGGGTTGTCACTGCTTCTCAAGGACAGGCCTCATGCTTGCACCCAGGGCAGAACCTAGGTGGGGCAAGTCAGGCTGGGTGGCGCCCCCTCCCTGTGGGCACATGGACAAGGCCAGCCTCCAACCCCTGGGCTGCCTGGGATGGCCAAAGGGGGCCCCGCCTCCTCACTGCTCCCTGGGGAGCCTCCCTTCAGGAGAAAGACGCTGGTGCCCCTAGAGCTCAGCCCTGTGGGCAGACAGTGGAGGGGAGGGTGCTGGTGGCTGGAGGCTGGTGACGGCAGGGAGAGGTGGTTCCGCTGGGCCCTGACTGGCCGTGGGACCCTGTGCAGCTCCGGGCCCTCCCATTCCCACACTTTCCAGTTGATCAGCTACACTGAGCGGGCGACGGTGGCAAAGGCCGAGCGAAGCAAAGGGGCACAGCCTCCCGCTCCCAGGCCGGTCCCCGTGTATCAGAGACAGCCTGGGCCCAGGTGTCTGGCTGGCTGTGCCCACCTGCGTCCTCTGACGGGAACGTGCTCCCTGTGGGCACGGCCGCCCGACAAGAGTGTGAGGTCCCTGGCCTAGGCACACCGTGAGGGATCTGACACTGTCCCTGGGGCGCTCAGGGGCATCTCTGCCTTCCTGGCTGCCATGGCCATCTGGGCTCACACTTGTCCTGGCCCAGCGCTCACTGCCCGAAGTCTCACCATGAGCCCCTGACAGGGCGGCCAGCCAAGAGGCTGGAGCTCGTGGAGGGGAAGGGACGGGCTGTCTGACCCTGGGAGGCTGTTGTGTGCGGGCACGAGCTGGCCCTTCTCCCCCACCCCAAGCCTCCGAGGGAGGAGGAGGCCCTGCGGAGTAGGCGGCCGCTCCTAGGGTCTTATTCTGGGCGGTGGGACGCCTGGGCTGAGACGCTTTCTGAGTGCTGTAAAGTCCCACTGTTGGTCAGAGCCTGGGCCCCGCCCCGCCCCGCCCCGCCCCGCCGGGCTGTGCTCAGGATGGGCGTGGCCGGCCGAGGCCCCGCCCCGCGGGCGCATACCACTCTTCCGCATGACCAGGACGTCCCCGCACTCAT
>NW_011902712.1:0-1887 GCF_000151845.1 Pteropus vampyrus | reverse complement strand
GTTATTATTTTCTTTGACGTGGAGAAGCTTTTTATTTTAACATATTTCCACTTGTTTATTTTTACTTTTGCTTATACTTTTGGTGTCATATCCCAAAAATAATTGCTATATTAATGTCAAAAAGCTTTACCCCTATAATTTTTTCTAAGAGTTTTATGGTTTCAGGTCTTACACATAAGAGTTTAACCATTTTGAGTTAACTTTTGTGAGTGATGTAAGATAGGAATTCAGTTTAATTCTTTTGAATGTGGATATCAAGTTTTTCCAAAATCATTTATTGAAGAGACTTGTTTCTCCATGGTGTATTCTTGCTGCCTTTCTCAAAAATTAGTCGACTGTACATGTGTGATTCTATGTATTTCTTAGTATCAATTGGAATGTCTCCTTTTTTATTTATAATTTTGTTTATTTGAATCCATCTATTTTTTCTTGGTTTGTCTAGCTAAAGGTTTATAAACTTTGTTTATCTTTTCAAAACACCAAAAACTCTTAGTTTTGTTGATCTTTCCTATTCACTTCCTAGTTTCTATTTTACTTATTTCTGCTTTGATCTTTATTGTTCCCTTCCTGCTGCTTATTTTTGGCGTAGTTTTGCCTTTGTTTTCTAGTCCCTTGAGGTATAAAGATAGGCTGGTTATTTGAGATATTTTTTTTTTCTCAAAGTACACCTTTATTGTTATAAACTTTCCTCTTAGCACTGTTTTTTGCTGCATCCCATAATTTTGGTATGTTGTATTTCTAGTTATGTTTGCCTCAAGATATTTTTTGGTTTTCCTTTTGATTCTTCCTTGAACCATTGATTATTCAAAGGAGTGTTTAATTTCCATGCATTTGTGAATTTTCAAATTTTCTTCTTGTAATTGATTTCTGGTTTCATACCAAAGTAGTTAAAAAAGATTCTTCATGATATCAATATTTTAAAATTTGTTAAGATTTTCTTTGTGGCATACGTATAATCTATTCTGGAGAATGTTCTGTGCGTTCTTGAGAAGAATGTGTATTCTGGTGCTGTTGGAAGGAATGTTCTTATATGTTTATTATGTCCATTTGGAGTATAGTGTTATTCAAATCCATTGTCTCCTTATTGATTTTCTGTCTAGATGATCTACCCATTGTTGAAAGCAGGGTATTGAAGTCTCCCTACTATTATTGTATCGTCTACTTCTCCCTTCAGTTCTGTTAAAATTTGCTTTAAATATTTAGATTCACTAATGTTGAGTGCATATATATTTATGATTGTTATATTCTCTTTATCACTATTGATCCCTTTATCACTATTTAATGACATACCTTTGTCATTGATCCCTTTATCACTATTTAATGACATACCTTTGTCTCTTGTGACCAATTTTGACTGAAATCTATTTGATCTGCTACAAGTATGACCACTCTTGCTCTTTTTATTTACCATGTACTTGGAATATCTCTTTTCATCCATTCACTTGTAGTCTGTGTGTGTCCTTAAAACTAAAGCGTGTGTCTTAAAGGCAGCATATTGTTGGATCTCTTTTTTTCTTTTATCCACTCAGCTACTCTGTGTCTTTTGAGTGGAGAATTTAATCTTTTGACATTTAAAGTAATTATTGATGGATAAAGACTCACTGTTGCCATCTTATTATTTTTTTCCTGTGTTTTAGTTCCTTTTTTTCTTCTCTTCCTGTGTGACTTGTTTTGTAGTTTTCTGCATCTTATGCTTTAATGCCTTTCTATTTAGCTTTTGTGTAGCTACTAAAGGTTTTTTCTTTGTGGTTGCCATGAATCTTCCATAAAACATCTTAATGAATAATTTTTAAAGAGATAAGCTATTTTAAAAATTTGGTTACACACATTTAAAATAAAGGTATTGGATATCCGTTATAAGTGTAAATTATCTCCAAAACATACCAA
>NW_011902711.1:0-1016 GCF_000151845.1 Pteropus vampyrus | reverse complement strand
TCTCTCTCTCTCTCTCTCTCTCTCTCTCTCTCTCTCTCATTTACTGTCTGTAATAACAGAATGAGCACCCTTATAACACCTTCCAAATCCAAGTTAAGATCTGGCAAAATTTGTACCTCATCATGTGATTCTCTCATACTGCTCTTCTGAAAAAATCATCATTCTAAATCCTGTCCTCATTTTTTTTTTTTGCCAGACAATTTTAGAGTTGTATCTTATCTTCATTTAACCTCACGATGTATCTATTTTTATGTTAGTTATTTCTGACTTTACAAAAAAGAGCTCGTATATGTGCTCTTTGACTTACTTTTTCATGTAAATATAGATTGCTATGATTTATCCATATTCTGGTGTGTTGCCATGCTTCATTCATGCTGTGACTATACCTCAATTTATTCATCCACCCTCCTGTAGATGCACATTTGGGCTGATTGCAGATTTGGCTATTTGAACAATGCTACTATCGTCATCCTTTACATGTTTGGTGTGGTACATGAACAAGGAACCAGGAGGGCAGTTGTTGAGTTGTTTAGCTTGATGAGATAATGCTTTCAACTTATCCTCCTGTCAAAACTGTATAAAAGACTCTGCATGTCCACACACCTGCATCGACACTCGATATAGTCAGATATTTTAATTTTTACTAATCCTTTTATTACTGATCAGCAGAGTACAATACGTTTACATGCTTAGCCTCCCCTGGTAGCTGAATTCTGTAAGCGATCATTATTTTTACTATTTTTTTACTGCATCCCAAAGCAGGAGGCAGCCCCAGATCTCAGACCTACTCTCAGATTAGAAGAGGTTCTGGCTGAAAGATTTCATGGAAGGGGCAGATCTGTACACAGGCTTTTATCAGTTTGTGCATGGGCAGCCCCCAACTTCGCAGCATTTTAATTCATATGTCTTCTCATCTTGGCTACTCCGGATACTTACACATGAACTCTACAATTTTGCTGACTTTTTTTTTGAAAAGCATTGGACAAATCAAGACCAAACAGGATTCCTCACAGAAG
>NW_011902710.1:0-2010 GCF_000151845.1 Pteropus vampyrus | reverse complement strand
TGTTCTGTTTTTAAGTTTAAACAAATTAAATTATATTAAAAAATAAAAAATAAAAATGAAGGTTGCAGACATTACTGGACCAACTAACTAAGTAATATTCATTCATAGGAAGCAGTGTGGCAAGCTTTGATGTAATGGCATAGCGGATTGATTTAGTCCTTTTGGGCTGTCATAACAAAACATCATAGAAAGGGTGACTTATAAACAACAGAAAGTCATTTCTCACAGTTCTGAATTCTGGGAATTCAGAGATCAGGATGCCAGCATGGCTGTGTTCTGGTGAGAGCTCTGGTCCTGCTTCATGGCTGATGCCTTCTTGCTGTGTCCTCATATGACAGAAGGGGCAAGAGCACTAATTCCATTCATAAAGGTGGACGCTATGACTGAGTACCTCCCAAAAGATCCAGCTCCTAATACCATCACATTGGGTTTTAGGATTTTGACATATAAATTTTGGGTTGGGCTGGGGCACGAACACTCAGACCACAGCACAGGTCAAGACTGAAGAAGATATAAAAGACCTAAGAATAACGTCAACTTTTCCCAAGAGCTTAACTGATACTGGGATTTAGGTATGGTACTTTGTATTACCATGAATAACTTTTTGATTCATTAATAAATAGTTATTTGTTAATTAGTTTTCTTCTTTTCCATATATTGTGGCCATGTTTATGGGTAAAAGTATCAGCCAATAGAATGCCACATCTCTGAAAAATAACATGAGATTTAGGTGCATCAGATGTTTCTGGTACTAGGTTGAGTCAGATGTTTCTGGTACTAGGTTAAGTAAATACTGAACAAGTGGTCTTGAATGGAGAGAATTTTTAGATAAATAAAGCATAATTATTCATGCAGTCATGCTATATAGTCAACAAAAGTTAAACACAAGTGATATATTAATTATTCTTTTCCTAGAATATTAAGCTAAAAATGACAGACTGAGAGTCAGACTAAGCATACTGTAGGAGCATATTCACAAACATGATACATAAAAATTATTTCAGTGTCTGTATTGTGTTAATTTCTGACCAACCTTGTTATTAGTATCTACAAAACATCTTTACTTAAAATCATAGAAAAGTAGAATTTAAAGGGATGTTAGTCATTCAACAAATTTGAATTGAAGATGTTAAACAAGCCAAATATTACTGAGGTTAAAATGAGGAAAAAATTCTTGCCGTTGAAACAGTCATAGAAACAAATAATTATGGTAGAACGCAATTAAAAAAGGTGCATAAGCATATACTCTTTCTCTTTGAGGAAACTACAGTCCAATAATAGACATACTACAACAAACGATTACAGTAGTTAACTCTCAATCCTCATTTTACTTTATTAGATTCTAGCATGGAGTGACTGAACCATGTTAATCTATTAAACTGGTACTGTGCTTCCCAGAACGTCCTTGCCTGTGTAGTTCTGCATTGAGGTTGTCAGAAAAGAAGTCTTCATAAGATCTGGGGGGAAAAATGCTGCAGCAGCTTTATTATATGCTGAAGTTTAGTGTAGGCAGCCAGGTGCTGTTTCAGCTCATGCTCTTTGATGTTGATCTGCTAGCTCACCTTGTTGGTTTTGGGGAGCAGCTGTATTTGTAGCTCCCTTACTTCCTGCCAGAACTCCTCCTTTATTCTCTCAGAAGGTGCACATACACATGTGGGAAGCTCCATTGTAATGGGTCTTTCTATCTGCATATCATTTGGAATGTTGAGGTTGGAAGTGGCAAGAGACAGATATAGGTAGAGATTGCCTTTGCGGGGTCCAGTTTACCCATCTGTCCCAGCTGACGTAAGTATAGAAGAGATTGTCTTTTAGAAGTCCAGTTTATGCTAAAGATTTCAGTTCATCCCAGCTGACCCCCAGCCAACATAGTTTTTCTTCCCAGCTGCTAGTTCTGTTAATCTCAGTTACTTTAAGATGCAGTGGCAATAAACTTCCATGGACTTCTTCAGAGCTCCCACAATTGCATAATGTCTAATCTCTGTAACAAATCCCTTAGTCTTATCACTCATA
>NW_011902709.1:0-1620 GCF_000151845.1 Pteropus vampyrus | reverse complement strand
AACTTGGAGAGAAAAATGAGAACAAGTTTAAATATTTGAAAATATTTTCTAAATTACAATATCAGTATTGTAGAACATTTGAGGTGTCCTGAAAAGTATAAATGTAAAAAAAAAATCCACTCACAAAACATCTAAATCAAAGAAGTTTTTAAACAAGCATCCTTTGGGTATGTTTGTGTATAATGAGAAAGAACAACAACAACAAGATATGAGTTGACTATTCAGCAAGACAGATTAATTATATAAAAAAAAGCTCTTATAATGAACATGTTTCTAATTTGCTTTAGGTTTTTTACATTGAAGGCTAAAATTTATGAAATTATTTGTAAGAGAAGATGATCATTTAGGATGCATTTTACTAGCCTTAATATTAAAGAAATATCTGAATAACTTCAAAAATTGCATATTTGGAATCCCTGTTATTAGCAATCTGGTCCTAGTTTGATTACTTGTCTATCTATAAAAAGGCCATATGCCTGACTTAGTTTGGATTCATTTTACCACATCTTGCTATTTCAATCTGGTTTCAGGAGGTAGGGTATAGGAATTGATAACTTTATAATTACTTTTTTTTGAGGTGTGATCCAAAAGTTTCTTGACTTAAGTGCTTCTAGTAAAGTTTTAAGGGAGTTTACAGAGGTTTTCCCTTTGAATGCCTTGCAACTGTTTTCACTTTAACACGTGACTCTATTAAATATAACACAGTATTCTGGCCCTCAGCAGATCTGTCTGATGCCAAGTATAATGGGCAGGAATGTGTTAATAATTAGGGTTGCAAACACATGTGTTTTCTAGAAAGCTTTCTTATAAAAATATTCACTTTCAAATGTTACACTTTATATCTGAGTTCAAAAGAGATGGCATGTAGTCCTTAAAATGCTTAATCCATTGTCCTACAAGGCTAATTTTGTGAATTGTACATATTCCTGTATTTTCAAAAATATATATCAATTTTAGACATTTTGATCATAATGAGGGGGATGGCACAGATCCTCACATCAAACCTCTACCTAACGTGTTCAGGTACTGTTTAGGTATATGGTACTTAACTCTTTTAGAAATCATTTTATAGCCAATAAACAGAAAGAAAAATATAAAATGTTAGGTGGTCCAGTGAAAACTTGGCTAATTATAGTGATCTGATGGTTGAAAATGTTTTTATTTGTACAAGGTTAAAATATGTATGGATCAAGCTATGTGTATAATAGCTTTCTTGAACTTTTTTTTTAACGTGAACCTACTTTAGAATCCCATGACAGATAAGAGGAATTAAGACACTGACAAATCTTGAGGCTTCAGGGGCCTTTATAATATAATCAGGGAAGCAGGACAGCCGGAGAAAATGCAACTTACACCATTAACCAACAGATTTGGAGTAATGGAATATATGATCAATATGTTCTAAGAACTTAGTAGTTTTGAGTGCTATGTCATATTTTAAAAGGACGTTCACCAAGAAAAGTATGTTTTTGTGGTAGAAGGATGATATTGAAGTTTTGAGAAGAAACTGCTTCTACTTAACCAAAAAAACCCAAAAAGCAGAATTAGAATAATTAAATAAATATATGTAGGATGTCTTCCCACAAGGGCCTCATTTCCTAGGAAATTACCATGCCCAAT
>NW_011902708.1:0-2149 GCF_000151845.1 Pteropus vampyrus | reverse complement strand
CACATGAGATGTCTACTCAAACACACCTCTTCAAAATGGCTTTCCCTTTTTACCAAATTTTCTCTACCATGTTTCTTTGTATTTCTTAACTATTTGTTCACTTATTTAACATAGGCTAAGATCTAGCTCCACCATTTACTGGCTATGAAAACTTAGGCAAGGCATTTAACCACTCTTACCCTTAGTATCTTCACCTGTAAGATAAGGATATAATACCAACCTCACAGGGTTGTGAAGCATAAGTGAGATATTATGTTGAAAAAGCTCTGTTACCTAGAACATGTACTTGCTCACTTAATATTAGTTATTTTTGTTATTGCATTCATCTGCAAAAACGCAGGTTCCCTGAGGGCAGGGACTACATCTGTTTTTTTCATCACGGTATTGCTAGTTTCTGGAACTATACTGGCATTAAGTCATCAATAAATATTTGCTAAATGAATAAATTCTACCTAAATAGGCCACATGCATTTAAACTGAAGAGCTACTTGTAAATTCACATGCATGGTTAAATATACATAGGTTAACTTGCTGTAACACTACGTGAGGTAAGGAAGAAAAAGGAAGTTACTACCTGAGCACTTCTCACCATCTCTACCATCACTACTCTGGCCAAATCACTGGGATTACTCTAGTAGGCTCCTAATTGGACTCTTTTCTTCTACTCTCACCTCCTTACAATCTAGTATCTACACAGAAGTCAGAGTGATTTTATTAGTACATCAGATCATGTGATTTTTGTGCTTAAAACCCTCCAGTAGTCTCCTATCACACTTGGAATGTACTCTAAACTCTTTGCCGTAGCCTAAGGCTTACATGATCTATCTGCTGCCTTATTCTTTAAACTCATCTTCTATACTCTGTTCTCTGATGCCACTTACTATCTGGCCCCTTCCGCACCAGCCCCACACATGCTGTCCAGTCAGGAAAGAAGTAGAATTGTCAAATCATGTTATAAATAAATATAAAATTGGAATGATCAAGGAGAATAAACAATAAGAAACAGAGGTAAGAAAACAAACAAAATGAATGAAACTAAAAAACAAAAAAGTAATAGAGAGAAAATAGGACAAGACTAACAAAGGGGATCCAACATTTGCATAGACATAGTACCTCAAAAGAAAAATGAAAATTTTAACAAAAAAATATTTAAAGGCATAATTTAAGAAAAAAATTAAAATAGATTTGAATCTGTATATTGCAAGGGCATACTGTGCTGTGACAGAAAAGAAATTGACCCACAATGGTCAATAACTAGTCTTATATTAATAAAATTACTAAATGTTTGAAATATAGAATCATTGAACAGCCAGCCAAAAAATATTAATTACTTATAAAGGAAAGAAATCATATTGGAACTGGAACCATATTTCTTCACAGCAATTATAAATACCAGAAGCAATGTAGCAATGCCTGCAAAATACTCCACAAAGAAGGGATAAATTGAGAATTCTATATCCAGCCAAATTGTCCCTCAAGATTAAAAATTACAGATGTTTTAAACATACAAGAATTCATGAATATTGTTCTCATGGACACTTCTCGGGGAGACTACTTGAGGAAAATTTTCTGTAAACCAAAATATAACTGGGGAAACTACAGCAAATGGACTGGTAGTGACCACTGAATATATATTTAACTGTATAATTAAGACTAACATAAATTGCAGTTTATTGTGCAGGACATAATGTAAATTGTGTATGCCTGACAGTAAAATAAAAACTCAACTTTAGAAAAAAAAATGGGAGGGAAAAGAAAAAGAATGGGAGTGAAATAGCAAGCTCTTCCATCTGCAATAGTCAAGTCAAATGATATAATTTAAAACTGACTTCCAAGGATATATAACTCTACAAAAAAGTGAATTAAGAAAGGTAATTGACTAAAACTGGAGAATGAAAGGAAGAGTTGAGGAAGGAATAATAAGCCAACTACCTTTATCATTGTTCAGAAAAGCAATTAGTAGTTTGTTTAAAGAAGGTTAGAACTAATGGCATTATATAAAATATAATTATGAAAATATTAAAATAGAAATATACACCTCCCTAAATCCTAGCAAAATTTCACACTGACAACAATAAACAAAGCAAACAGACCATGAGGTAATAGACTTATTAAAAAGTTATAAAAGAGAAACATCTTTTTTCTGTGG
>NW_011902707.1:0-2217 GCF_000151845.1 Pteropus vampyrus | reverse complement strand
GAAAGTCGATGCCCAGGAGCCAGCCTGTTCCATTGTTTATGGGAAAGGTCAAGAAGAGAGGAGGAGTGACTGGAGTGGGGAGAGATGATCAAGAGTAACAGGCTCCACGGAAAGCAGGAGAGAACATCAACCAGAGCAGGAGGAGGGTTTGGCCTGGGACAGGAGTTGCCAGATAAAACACAAGACACCCGATTAAATCCGAGCTTCAGAGAAACAATGAATAATTATTCATATAAGTATGGCCTGTGCAATATCTTATAATAACAAAATATGCATTGTTTATCTAAAATTCAGATTTCATTGGGCTTCCTGGATTTTATGTGTAAATCTGGTAACCCCAGATAGTAGAGCATGGTCTCAGTTATAAACGAAGTGAGTATGAAGAGGGTGGGAATGAGGGCAGACAGGTCTGTTAGCTTCTGTTCTCTCTTTTAAGTAGAGTTGGCTGCTGAAAGTGATAAGATAGGGAGCAGGCAGGTAGGATGTTTGAAGAGGAGGGAGGGCATGTCGATCTACTGGATTCAGTAAAATTCCCAAGGAGACTGGATCCCTCAGTTCAGGCGGGTCCAATGAATGTAGGTTACCTCCAGAGGCAAAGCTTTGTTCAGGGAAAGAGAAAGTGGATGATTGGGTTCATTGGTGGCTAGGGTTTTGTTGGACAGGGGAGGCAAAAAATCCAAAAGGCAAAGGGGTTTGGAGATTGGCAAGACACGGAACAAATAGGACATTAATCCAAGTTGGACAAATTGAGAAGTGAGAGAAGGAGGGAAAGAGAAGCTAATAAAGAGGATAGGTTTTAATTTGCTTGAACACATCAGCTCTACAATGAAATCAGAAATCCAAATGACATTAGGAGGCTTAGGTACCTTATTTCTATTTCTTTGGGAAACTTTTTCCTTCTTATAAACCATACCTATTAACTGTTTTCTTTAAAACGGCTTTATAAATAACCAGTTAAATTTCTAAAGATCTAACCATTTTTGCTTTATAAATTAGGCAAGTTGGAACTTACCCAATTGTTCGGTGGTGTGGTTGTGCCATTTTCATGGAGACAGTCATGCCAGATGTAATAATCAGTATATTTCCCTGTCCAGTTCCGACTCAATTGAAACCAAGCGTGTTTATCACTGGTGTGATTTGGTATGAAATCGATTATTAATTTTAAACCTAATGAGTGAAAACATTTTAAACGTTAGGAAAAAATTATATTAGAATAAAATACATGACGGTTAAAAGGAAAAATGCTTTAAGTAAGTATTTGGATACAGGGAATATAGACAATAATAACGTAACAAGTATGGACAGTGTCAGGTGGGTACTAGACTAATTAGGGGGATTGCTTCATAAATTATATAAAGGTCTAACCACTATGCCGTACACCTAAAACTAATATAAAATTATACTGAATGTCAACTCTAATTGAAAAATAAAAATAAATAAAAACATATTTTGCAATACAAATTAAAATTTAAAAAGTATGCAATAAAAATTTTAAAAGAAGTATTTAGAGAAATGTTTTTCTCAGTCCCCACCCCTATGTCTCCCACCTTCCATTCAGTTTACCTTTGTCATGTATGGCTGCAATCAGATTCTCAAAATCTTTCATTGTTCCAAAAATGGGATCAATTTCTCGAAAATCTTCAATACCATGTCGGAAATCTTTAAGGGATGATTTATAAAATGAAGTAATCCAAACGGTTTTTATATTTAAAGTTGTGATGTAATCCAGCTTATCTTGAATACCTGAAGAAAAAAATTCAAGGCCATGAAAAATAACTAAGTACAGTTTGGGTTTTTTGGTTGAAGAATTAAAAATAAAAGGAATATTGCCTAAAATGAAAATATTTATACTGAGACAGAAGTATTTGGAATTTCACTGAATTTGAGTAAAAATTCAAATAGCAAGTCTAGTTCTACAAATATCATCAAATTAGTTTTCTAGCAATAATCTTTGACCTTTAACACAGAGGTAATTACCTTTATAAAATTTCTCTGTGTCCTGCTCATTTTTTATATTTAAAACCAATACTATAGAATTGTTAATTTACTCTACACATAGTTTTTGAGCAGCTACTCTAGGCCAGGTGCTGGTCTAAGTGCCCAGGTACAAAGGGTAACACACAGCCCCTTATGGTCACATAGTCTAAACTTCACTGTCCAGTATAATAAGCACTTGCCACATGTGGCTATTGAGCACTTGCAATGTGATTAGTGTGA
>NW_011902706.1:0-2257 GCF_000151845.1 Pteropus vampyrus | reverse complement strand
TGTGACTATTTTGTAACTACCAATTTGTACTTCTTAATATCTTCAACTTTTTCACCCAGCTCTCCAGCCCTCCACCCCTCGCCCATCTGGCAATCAATCACCAGTTTGTTCTCTGTATCTATGAGTCTGTTTTCATTTTGGTTGGTCATTAATTTTGCTCCTTAGATTTCATATATAGATGAGATCATATAGTGTTTGTCTTTTTCTGTCTGACATATTTCACTTAGCATTATACCCTCTAGGTCCATCCATACCATTGCAAATGGTAAGATTTCATTTTTTTTATGGCTGAGTAATATTCTATTGTATATATGTACCATTCTTTATACAATTATTTATTGATGCCCACTTAACCTGCTTCCCTATCTTGGCTATTGTAAATTGCAGTTGCAGTCAATGTAAGGATGCATATATCTTTTCAAATTATTATTTTGGTTTTCCTTGGATCAATAACCAGAAGTGCAAATTGCTGAGTCATAAGGCAGTTCTATTTTTAATTTTTTAAGGAACCTCCAAACTGTTGTCCATCATGGCTGTACCATTTTGCAATGGCACCAACAGTGCACGAGAGTTCTCATTTCTCCACATCTTCATGAACAGTTGTTTTTTGATTTATTGACAGCCATTCTGACAGGTGCAAGGTGATATTTCATTGTAATTTTAATTTATATTTCTTCAAAGATTAGTGACTTTGAGTATTTTTCATATGTCTACTGACCATCTGTATGTATTCTTTGGATAAATGTCTATTCAAATCCTTTCCCCATTTTTTAATCGAATTATTCATAAGTTTTTTTAAAAAAAATGTCTTTGTTTGCTTGTTTGGTGTTGAGTTGTATCAGTTCTTTATAAATTTTAGATATTAACCCCTTATTGGATGTGTCATTGGCGTGTATCTTCTCCCATTCAGTAGGTCGTCTTTTTGTTTTGTTCATGATTTCCTTCGTTGTACAAAAACTTTAGTTTAATGTAGTCTCATTTGTTTACTTTTTCTATTGTTTCTCTTGTCTGTGTATACACACACACACACATACACACACACACACACACACAGATATTACCAAGATGAGTATCAGAGAGTTGACTACTGATGTTTTCTTCTAGGAGTTTATAGTTTCCGGTCATGCATTTTATTTTATCAAATTTATTGGGGGTGACATTGGCTAATAAAATTATATAGGTTTTAAGTGTGCAATTCAATAATGTCATATGTATATTGCATTGTGTGCTCATCACCCAAAGTTAAATTTCTGTCACTATATATTTGACCCTTTTCATCCTTATCTACCTCCTCTCTCTCATCTTTTTCTCTGGTAATCACTAAACTGTTGTCCGTGTCCACGAGACTGTTTGTCTTGTTAGTCTGCTGCTGTCAGTTTTATATCCCACATATGAGTGAAATCATGTGATTCTTAACTTTTTCTTTCTGACTCATTTCACTCGACATGATAATCTCAAGATTCATCCATGTTTTTGCAAATGGCAGTATTTCACCTTTTCTTATGGCTGAGTAATATTCTATTGTATATGTGTACCACATCTTCTTTATCCAGTCATCTATTGAAGGGCATTTTGGTTGCATCTATGTCTTGGCCGTAGTGAATAATGCTGCAATGAACATCAGGATGCATATATCATTACAGATAAGTGTTTTCAAATTTTGTGGGTAAATACCCAGTAGAGGGATTGCTAGATCATATGGTAAATCAATTCTTAGTTCTTTGAGGAATCTCCATACAGTTTTCTATAGTAGCTGTACCAACTTACATTCCCACCAGCAGTGTATGAGGGTTCCTTTTTCTCCACAATCTCTACAAAACTTTTTATTACTTGTGTTGATGATAGTCATTCTAACAGGTGTGAGGTGATATTTCATTGTTGTTTTGATTTGCATTTCCCCAATAATTAGTGAAGTTGAGCATCTTTTCATATATCTGTTGGCTATTTGTATGTCTTCTTGGAAGAAGTGTCTGGTCATGTTCTCTGTCCATTATTCAGCTGGATTGCTTGTTATTTTTGTTGTTGAGTTGTACGAGTTCTTTGTATATTAGTCACTTATCAGAGGTGTTGTTTGCGAATATATTCTCACATTTAATTTATTGTCTCTTTGTCTTGTTGATGGTTTCCTTTGATGTACAGAAGCTATTAGTTTGATATAGTCCCATTCATTTATTTTCCTTTTACTTCCCTTGACTTTGAGGTCAAATTCATAAAATCCTCTCTAAATTCAAGGTTCATGAATTTAGTACCTATGTTT
>NW_011902705.1:0-1686 GCF_000151845.1 Pteropus vampyrus | reverse complement strand
ATCTCAAGAGTGGCCTGGCCCAGATGGCTCTGACCCCTCATCCAGCGTAACAGTGGCTTACTTCTGAGAGGCCTCCCATGACCAATCAGTCTTTGGAAGCTCACTGATCATATCCTAGAACATTCCTCTATTTTATTTTCAAATTATAACTTTCTTGTTTATGTTTTTATGCTTTTATGTCCTAGTCTATGTAAGTCTGTGTTTATTTGTGTATCTTGAAACTTTTTATTTTGAAAGAATTGTAGATTCACATGCTGCTGAAAGAAATAATGGAGAGATCCCATGTGCCTTTATCAGTTTCCTCCCATGGTTTTACATCTTGTAAAACCATAGTGCAATATCACAACCAAGATACTGACATCGTCTATCTTTTTTAAAAAAATATTTCTTTCCACTAGAAATTAAGAACCAACAAATCAGCGACTTTGTCTTGATCAACACAATATTCTTGATATCTAGAGCAGCACCTGGCATGTAATAGGTACTTAACAACTGTTTTTTGAATGTATGTATAAAAAATGTAAACACAAGGGTCCTTACCCCTCCCCCAGAACTATAAGTGTCTCTGTGATGCCTAGGCAGCCTCTACTCTGCAAAGTCATCTGTTTTCCAAGTTCTGTGTACTGAATTTCATTAAAATCAGTTGGAGCAATCGTCTTTAAACTGGGGGTACATGAAGATTTTCCTAGGGGTATCTATGTATGAGTAGTTTGAAGAGAATCAATTTCCAGATACTCAACTTGTTTTGCTGCAGTTTTCCAAAATTGATCTGCCTAAGATTTATCCAAGAAGGGTTCACAGAGGCTCTTTCCCACTTGACAAAAAGTAGACCCCTCCCTTATCTCAAATTTTACTGGGATGTTTTGCCTAGGGTTTCAAACCATCCGAGCTATCAAACAAAGCCATAAGTTGGAATAATAGTTTGGCGTAAGCCACCTTTAATGATTAACTAGTGTGCTATCAATATACAGGGCTTCTGGTTTTTCCCTGCATTGTGCATATTCTTGTTATAGGTGAAGCTTGGCACTGGAAATATGGTCTTGGGCTTGTGCTGGGACTGAGTCCAGAACAGACAGCACAGTATAGGTTGCTAATGCTGACCTTCTCTGCCTGGAATGTTTTCCAGGACTACCATTTTTTTCAAGCTATATTGGTAAAATCCATAGATAAAATTTGTATGTGATCTCTTTCCAATTTGATGTGCTTTATTTCAGTACAACATAGGTAGTTCAATTTTTCAAAATACATTACGAAATATTGATTCCAATTATACCTAATTCTAATTTTATGTTACAAAATATGTATTATTTTTTACTTCCTATGAATACAGTAAACTTATGTACACAAATGATGACAACTTTTAGATAATCGGTTCAATGGTGTGCAAATGCTTTTTCAGCATTTTTGGGGTGGGATGGGAACAAAAAGATTGAAAACTACAGCCATTTGGAAAGCTACAGGCATTTTGAAACCTCTTCATTGCAGCCCAAATTTGATGTAATCAGTCTTCTCCCTGAAAAGTTATCAAGAAGTGCCAGGCCACGAATGCTCAGGGTTGGATAGTTCTCTTGAAAGAGGCCTCACTGTGTTCAGCTGATAATCAAATGAATGGCTGCGCTGATAGGTCACTGAGGGGGACCCAGTGCTCCCCGATTCCTTTTCCAAGCCTGGGCTCTGTGTCTCTCC
>NW_011902704.1:0-1918 GCF_000151845.1 Pteropus vampyrus | reverse complement strand
CTTTACTCTCTGGTTTTGCATTGAGTGATATAAGAACTAATCCAAGTGATTTGAATTAAGTCACATAGGCGGGGAGAAAAACACTTTATGAAGGACCTATAAAGCACTGAATTGGTTAGCTCATGTTATCTAAAAGCCTGTAGCATTTTCCCTGTACTCAAGTGAAATGAGAGTTTTTTTCAAACACCATTAAAATATATCCTGATGTTTGCACTAAAAGGTTTCACTTCTCAAAGGGATTTGCTTTCAAATGACCCCTTTTCCCACCCTAAAAATTTATGCTGACTTTATATAGCGAAAAATCTTCAAAGTACGTAGCATACTAAAATGTGACTTTGGGGATATTTTTTTAAGTTATTCACATGCAGCAGACTCACATTAATTTTGAACTATAATGTCTTATGATTCCACACAAAAGAGTTTCATTTAATGCTGGAGCTGGTGGCTATCAATTTGAAGTCTCCTCTCAAAATGTTAGTTTTTATAACACAACTGAAGAAATAAATCATCTTAGTATTTTTATTCAGCATTGATGCTGGCAAAGCTGTATTGATACTAATACTTGGTAACGGAGCAATATGGGAACCAATGAAATTAAATGATTTAAAATTGAATAACAAATATGTTTTAATTAGATATAATGACATGCGTATCCTATGGTCATGATCAATTCCTGTTCTGAAACAATGAGAATTTATATATTATACTTCTTTATTTGTGAACACGTTTTTCCATATGAAAGTCTATTTCTATGTCAAACTTTAATATTTTCTTTTTGTAATGAGACGTATTCTTGTACAAAGAACATCAGAGTGTATAAATATAAACTGTTGGTCTCGGTAATCACAGAGGCCCTCTCAGATCTAGATCTTGATTTTTTTTTTCTTATTCTCTTTGTGCCAAGCATAGGAATTGGCAGAGAGTCTGATATTTAATGGATATGAGTTACTATGTTTCAATTCAATTAAATTATGCCCATTTAATAGAAAAGAAAAAAAATAAACTATCTAAAACTAGCAACTCAAGGAATATATTTCATTTCTCAGTCTAGAGTGCAAAGAAAAAGAAACCATTGATCTAGATTTGGTGTTCGACGTTATTTTTGATATCTTCATATCAAGAAAAGAAAAAAGTTCTAAATCCTATCAATCAGAATTCCATAATAAGGCCACAAATATACAAGTCATAAACGTCCTCCTTGCTCTCATCTACCTTAACTTTTCCTTCTTAAACTTTATTCATTCTCTGTACCTTAATATATATCCTAAACTAATAAATTGTCATCAATGGCCAAGAATGATTTACTCCCATTTTCTCCCGTTTGGCCTCCGTATAGTCATACATTCACAAATAGCTAATGAAATCAAATTTTTTTAAAATCGAAATCATTGGGAATCTGAAATTGAAGGTGATGTGCAAATTAATGTTCCTTCATTATTTCCACATTATGAGGCAATATATCCTAGAGTTATGAATGGTAAAAAATAAGCAAAATGGAGAACTTTCTTTCCAACACCCTTAGGAAGATAACTCTATGAAAAAACAGCTCCCGACCAAATGTTCATAATAGGTGAACTTCTGATTTCCTTGACAGAAGATTTGAGCCTAATGAATCCCTGTCCTTTCAGTAATGCATCCAATATTGCATTAAATTCTTCATCAATTAATTTCTCTAAAGGTTGAATGAATTATGAGGATTTAAAAATTAACATATATTAAGAGAATGTCTGCTTGACTTTATAAAATTTTAATATAAAATTTTTAAATAATTTTGAAAGAAATTCATATTTTCTTGTATTTTGTACTAATTTTAATTTTTTTTAAAATCAAACTCTGACCCTTATATATCCCTTTGAGACTTCTTTTAGGTCCTCAGAAGAGTTTTCAACAGTTTAGATTTTTTTATTTTAATTCCATG
>NW_011902703.1:0-2085 GCF_000151845.1 Pteropus vampyrus | reverse complement strand
TGGGAAACCTACATTGATAAAAGAGTGTACAGTTGGCTTCTTTTCTATTTCTCTTCCTTGTACTCTTAAGCATCTTAACTCAGCTCAAAAATGGCAGTCACTTATCACCCACGGTGGAAGTCATTCACCTATTGACTCACTTCCCTGCCTCAGTTCAGCAAGAGTTCACAGGCGCTACTTTCTTTATTTGGTGGGGAGGCCTGCAGAAAGCAGGTCCCAGACCTCCATTCAAGTGTGGTGCCTAGACAGCCTTTTCAGCACATTTGTAAATTGTTCCCCAGATGCCTTAATCCTGTGCCACTAAAAGTAAGAAGAATATTGCATAATATTTCTAATGAGTAGAAGATGAGGTATAGATGTATAATTAGGTATGTTTCATGGGAAGAAGGAAGTAAAAAATATTAAAGAAAGGAAGTTGTGTAAATGGTTCTTTTCTCGTTCAGCAGTGCTTTTGTATCTGAAATGAACAGTTATGAGATTTGAGCAAGTTTTTCACTCAGTTGCTTGCCTTATGATAGGAGAAATAATTATCGTTTTAGATGAAATATTTATTTGCATGTGTATCTTGGTTTACATTACCTCTCCTTACCTAGTAAATTTCAGCAGTGCTAATCAAAGGAAATTAAGGCTAAATTTTCAAGTAGAATCTGTGATATAGGTAGAAGCAATAAACCATACACATGTTGCATGATAGACCCTCCATTATTTTGCCAGGGAGGCCATGTGCATTGTTACTGTTACAGTGTTACTTGGGAAATTGCCTATTTGATTATTCTTCAAAATAGAATATCGAAGTAGTAGACAAATACAGTGCTCACTGACTAAGACAATAAGCCCATGGGGAAAGAAAGACTAATGTTCATTACCAGAAACCAATATCTTTTTTAACTTGATTCTTTGAAAACACAGAAAAAGAGTTTTAAAATTGCTTTGCCCAAAAGCTGTTGAAGATAAGAATATCATCAAAAGCTCTCAAAAAAAAGGAAACCAAGTTAGTGGCTCCTGCCGTGATGTTAGCCATCATATCTTCTGTCTTACCTTTTCCACCAGCCCTCTCCAAAGACCGATGTCTGTAAAACGAAAGAAGAAAGTGATAAAGAATCAGTGGCATGGACCAACTGCATTGCACAGAGAACATCACTTAATTGAGAGATGGGGGAAATTTATATAACATTCCCCCACCACAGCTGCTTTAATTTAATTGATCTGTTTTTCTACAGAGAATGTCTCTGTAAATTTACTATCTCCTCAGTGTAACTAGTGATAGTAATAATAGCTAACACATGGTACTTATATGCACGTCTTTTGGCTTTGGTTCTAAGTGACTATATAGATGTATATATAACCTTTATATATAATGTATATACATACACTTACAAACTCATTTCATTTTCTTAATAATCTTATGATGCAGGATAGATACTACTATTATCCCAATTTTCCAATTGAGCAAATAAGCACAGAAAGGTGAAGTTCTTAAAGAAAGCAATCCTGGAGGTAAGATAAAAATCCAGACTCAGAGTCTATGCTTTCATTCCCGTCCAACGCAGCCTCTCTGATACTAGCAGTAGTTATCACGGGAAATTGCATCATTGTTCCTGAATATTCACTCTCTGTTCCTATAAGTGAATTAAATGTACTCATTCATTGTCATGAGACTTGCGGTGTCCTTGGGGGAGAAGAAGACTTCCCTTTCCATTAATGGCAGGCTTGGTCATGTGACTGACTTTGACCAGTAGAATATCAGTCTGCCAAGTTCCCACAAGGCTTAAAGAGTCATCATGTATTTCCTACAATTCTCTCAATAAAACAGGTCCCACATGGATGCTACTTCATCTGACTTGTAGCTATTGACATGTAACGGGTGAGAATAAATGTCCTAATCTACTGAAATTCGAGGTTTATTCATTAGTGTGGCATAGCTGATTAATACAGTTACCATCTCCAAGTGCCAGCATGAGTTTAAATGATTTCTTGAATCTTACAAGTATATGTCATTCTTCAGAATTCAAAAGGGTAATTGCTGCGTATGTAAATAAACCAAGAATCTTCACATATTTTATCAAGAAAATACCATTGTCCTCA
>NW_011902702.1:0-1727 GCF_000151845.1 Pteropus vampyrus | reverse complement strand
AATGGATACTGCCAGCACGTCTGCCTAGAGAAAGCCTCGCCTTTTGCCCTTGCTCTGACAACTCAGTGTCTTCCTGGAAGTCTTTGGTGTCTCCCAAGCACCCTGACCCGAAGCTGGTGCTCAGACGTAGCAGGTCCGTCACGGAGAAAGTCTGCTTGAGGACACAGCCCCTTTAAGAGGCATCTGCATCTGCCTGCTGCTACCACAGCTTCTGTCCAACTCAGCCGCTTGGGATCCAGCAGCCTCACATCCTTGCCTTCTCCTACCTTCTACTGTTGCAGGTTGATTAATTATTTCTCTCCCTAGTTGTAGGGCTTTTCTTTATCTATACCCCAGGTGACTCTGCTAGCTGTTTGCTCTGTGTTTTTGTATCAACTTTGATGTGGTCGCAAGAGGGGACGAGCAAAGCTTCTATCATCTATGCCATTTTTCTCCCATTCAAACATATATTATTTTTCATAATATATGCACCAATTTACAATCTTAACAATGCATAAGAGTTCCCTTTTTTCCACATCCTCACCAACACTTTTGTTTGTTGATTTATTGATGATAGCCTCTCTGACAGGTGTAAAATGATATTTCACTGTGGTTTTAATTTGCATTTATTTCTCTGATGATTAGTGATATTGAGCATCTTTTCATATTCCACTAGCTACCTTATATCCTCTTTGGAGATATGTCATCCAGGTTCTCTGCCAAATTTTTAATTGGATTATTATGTTTTGGGTGTTGTCATATTATTTCCTTATATATCTTAGATATTAACCTTTTATCCAGTGTACCTTTGGCAAATATCTTCTTTCATTTAGTAGGTTATCTTTTTGTTTTGTTGATGGTTTCCTTTACTGTGTAAAAACTCTTTAGTTTGATGAAGTCTCATTTGTTTATTTTTTTATTATTATTCCTCTTGCATGAGAAGACATATCTAAAAAATTATTACCAAGAGTGATGTCAAAGAGTTTGCTGTCTATGTTTCCTTCTAGGAGTTTTGTAGTTTTGGGGCTTACATTTAAGACTAATTAATTTTGAATTTATTCTTATATGTGCTGTAAGAAAGTGGTCCAATTTTACTCTTGTTCTCTCCAGTTTTTCCAATGCCATTTATTGAATAGACTGTTTTTACCTCATTGTATGTTTTTGCCTCCTTTGTCATAGATTAATTGAACCTACAGACATGGATTTATTTCTGGGTAAACTATTTTGTTCCTTTAATCTATGTGTCTATTTTATTCCAGTATCATGCTGTTTGTATTATTGTAGCCCTGTAGTATAATAGTTTAATATCAGATAGTATGACAACTCCAACTTTATTCTTCTTTCTCAAGATTGCTTTGGCTATTCACAATCTTTTGTGGTCTCATGTAAACTTTGGTATTATTTCTTCTAGTTCTATGAAAAATGCCATTGGTATTTTGATAGGGATTGCTTTGAATCTATAGATTGCTTTGGGTCATATGGACATTTTAACGATGTTAATTCTTCATATCTATGAGCATGGTATATGCTTCCATTTATTTATATTAATTTTTTTAAAGCCTATGGCACCTGGTATTCCTAGGTTGTTTCCCATCCAAGTACTAACCAGATCTGACCCTGCTTAGCTTCCGAGATCAGGCGATATTGGGCATATTCAGGGTGATATGGCTGTAGACTTCAGTATTTTTACTTGGTGCTTACTTTACACATTTATTAAAAGAATATCTGAGCAAGAGAATGTTATTGTA
>NW_011902701.1:0-2004 GCF_000151845.1 Pteropus vampyrus | reverse complement strand
GCCATCTCGTGGGGGTCAAGACAGGGAGAGGCAAAGAAGCAGAAAACAGTGGAGGGTGCCTAGGGCCTAGACCTGTCATCCAGGATGCTTGAGCTTGACCTTGACAGCAAAGAGGGACTCCCTTTTCACACAGAAGAATGGCAGGCATAGTCTGTTTGATCGCTGGCTGCTGTGAGGCCAATGAACTAGAGAAGTGGGTGGAGACTGGGGAGCTCAAGGGCAGGTTTGGGGCTCCAGGCTGGAGGCTTCAATTCAGAGGTAAGGAATTGGCAGTGGAGGAGGTGTAGAGGGTAGGGAATGGATTAGTGGTCAGGAGCCTGCTAAATGCCCAGAAGGAGCAAAATATTGAGTAGGGGGATTGTGGAAAGGCTTCAGAGAGGAGGTAACATCCGAGGTGGGCTGGAGGTGTGAGTGCCTTCAGCATCTCACCAGGTAGAGAGGAGGCGGAAAGGTGGTCCAGGTCAGGGCTACCTTATGTAGAAAGCAGCATGCGTATTCGAACAGCCTTTCTGAGCTCAGAGATCTTGGCCGGCACAGTTAGATTGCCACTTCAAAACCCAAGTCCAGTTTTGGGCTAGCAGCATCTCTCCTCACATTTACCTCTAAATCTCTCTGGTCGAGACTGGAGAAATTGGCCATGAGCCAGTTGGCAAAAGAAGTTTCAGCCTTAAAAAGTAAAACCCACCAATATTTGCCTTCATTCTTGATTTTGCCTCCCCTTCCCCACTACTATCCCACAGAGAAGGAATTGGGGCGGTTAGAACTGCAATGGAAACCCACCAGTGCAAGGGTCGAACCATTGGAACCTGCACCCCAGGTCCTGGCTCCTGACCACCTTCACCAATGCACATTGTGTGTCCTCAGACTCATTTCCTGATGCCAGGGGAAGCCTTGGCAGCATCTCTGCCAGCTCATCCATGAGACAGTCTGCTCCCCTCCTCTCACTGGGAGGTGGGCGGGGTGTGGATGCCCCAGTGCTCACGGCACTCTGTGTCTCTGTCTCTACCTGTCTCTCTCTCTCTCTCTCTCTCTCTCTCTCTCTCTGTTCAGTTTGTACAGATCAGACTTTTAGAGGCCCTGCTGAATTTGCATGCACTCTATTCATTGGCACTCACCTCAATGTTGCTTTGTAGATGCCCCTATGATTCTCTCAGGATACAATTCTGTCCTCAGCCTCAGACAGTGTGTTCCTTCAGGAGAAAAGGACCATGTCTCCCCCATCAGACTGAGAACCCTTGAGGGCAAGAGCTGAATTAAGAGAAATTACAAAAGACAGAGTGACTTCCCTTCTTTGTGTTGGATCATAAACCCCATATAATTAAAATATCTTCAAAAAATGCAAAAAAAATATAAAGTAGAAAGAAGATCACCATGGAGGTCGACAGAGCCAGGTTGAAATCTGAGCTCTGCCATTTACTGGTTTTAATCCCTCTGGTCCTCAGTTTCCTCTTGTACTAAATGGGGATAGTAACTCCCACCTCGCAAGGCTATAAAAGTTAATGTTTCCAGACCACAAGCACTTACGAAGTGTCTACCATGTGCCAGGAACTACTCTAGGCACCAGGATATATGGTGAATAAGACAAACAATATCCTTGCTCTAATGGGGGTGGGGTTGGGAGACAGACCATTAATTAATTAGCAGGAAGACATCAGACAGTGATAAGTGTGGCTGTGGATAATTTAGGATGCTGTGACAGAGGCTAACTGGGGCTTCTGAGACCGGCTAACCAGAAAAGGTGCCTGTTAGGAAATGACATTGGAGCTGAGCTTTTTATGACAATGAGGAGCCATGCAAAGATCTGAGGGAGGAGCATTCCGGGCAGGCAGGATATCTACGGAAAGGATGAGCTTTGTTCCACTGTCCAGACATGTGCCTGAACATGGAGGGCAGAGGGAAGAGAGAACGTCAGTCAGAGAGGAGGCAGGGCTATCTCACACAGGGCTTTGTTGATTTTACTCTTAGTGTAATGGGACTTAGTGGAGAGTTTTAAAGGGGAAGCAA
>NW_011902700.1:0-2202 GCF_000151845.1 Pteropus vampyrus | reverse complement strand
GTATATATGTACCACAGCTTCTTTAGCCAATCATCTATCGTAGAACACTTCAGTTGCTTCCATGTCCTGGACACTGTGAATAATGCTGCTATGAACATTGGTGTGCAAGTATCTTTTTGGATATGGGTTTTCAAGTCTTTGGGGTAAATATTCAGTAGAGGGATTTCTGGATCATATGGTAGATCAAGTCTTAGTTTTTTGAGGAACCTCTGTACTGTTTTCCGTAGTGGCTATATCAATTTGCAGTCCCACGAGCAGTGTATAAAAGTTCCTTTTTCTCCACATCCTCTCCAACCTTTGTTATTACTTGTCCTGTTGATTATAGCTATTCTAACAGGTGTGAGATGGTATCTCATTGTGGTTTTGATTTGCATTTCCCTAATAGCTAGTGATGTTGAGCATCTTTTCATATATTTGTTGGCCATTTGTATGTCCTCTAGAGAGAAGTGTCTGTTCAGGTTCTTTGCCCATTTTTTGATTGGATCATTTTGTTGTTGTTGTTATTGAGTCGTATGAGTTCTTTGTATATTTTGGATATTAGACCCATATCGGAGGTGTTGCTTGCAAATATATTTTCCCATTTGGATGGTTCTCTCTTTACCTTGTTGATGATTTCTTCTGCTGAGCAGAAATTTTTTTAGTTTGATGTAGTCCCATTCATTCATTTTAGCTTTTACTTCCCTTGCTTTTGAGGTCAAATTCATAAAATCCTCTTTAGGTCCAAGGTCCTTGAGTTTAGTTCCTATGTTTTCTTCTATGCATTTAATTGTTTCAGGTCTTATATTTAGGTCCTTAATCCATTTGGAGTTAATGTTGATGTGTGGTGATAGACAACAGTCTAGTTTCATTCTTTTGCAGGTGGCTTTCCAGTTTTCCCAGCACCATTTATTGAAGATGTGCCACCATTTTCTACCACCCATTCACATCTAGTGTTCAGGATGTCCCATTAGCATGAAATTCCTCTGGAACCAAGACAAGTGGCAATTCACTGAGATTCAAAGCAAGTACAAGGTAAGCTTGTTACATCTATGTTTGAGTAAGCAGAGGCTCTAACACTCACAAAAGGCTAGGCTTTTTGTTTGCACTAGAACTTACTTCAGATTCAGAAAGAAGGCAATGGTGTTCTAGGAAACATGAACTACTCAGTATCATATCCTTTCCAACTCATGTTACGTCCCTTGTTTTAGCTAACCACTTAACTAAAAATGATGCCAGTCAGTCCTTCCTTACTCTTCAATAACTTGAAGGTAGAAAGTATTTGTAGAATGTGCACATATCAAGGGATGAAAGAAAAACAGTAGTTTTGTGCAGTGATTCCACTGTTCTAGTAAGAACAAATACATTTGCAATTATGAGCTATGAAATACGAATTGTGTAATTTCAATAATTCTGCATACAAATTCAGTGCTCTCATATTTGCTTTAAAATTGGCAATGCACAAAATAAAGAATAATAAGATTCATGCTAATTATTTAACATTTTCATTTATCTTTACTTGAACAACATTAAATAGCAAATAAAAAAACACCATGACAATTTGAAGAGCCTTTCCGAAGAAAAGAAAAAGCTTTTCACTCAGTCCAATTATCCTTTTTCTTGCCATCAGAAATTGGGTGGAGGAGAGCATTGCATTCCAACCCCAACTCATAGGCAGTTAATCTGCCTCTTGTTAACTCAACCATGGGAAGACCCACTGGGCTTGAGAGACAATAGAGTGACTCCCTTGATGACCTCTATATAAGTAAGGAAAGTACACTTTAGAAAAAGACAAAAGGGAAGTCCTAGCCTACCATTTAAATAAATACATAAGTAAGTAAATAAATAAATAAATAAATAAATAAATAAATAAATAAATAAATGACATATAACATTATGTAAATTTAAGATATATGATGTATTATTTGATATATTTATATGTTGCAGTGATTGCCATTGTAGCAATATTTAGCACCTCTATCACATTACATAATTATCCTTTCTTCCAGCCTACCATTCTTAACACTTGGGATTAACTGTCCCCTACCAGAATATAGGGATGTACATATTTAGCCCTAGATTTTACTAAAAACAAAGTCTCATCTAAAACAAAATTCATGCTTCTAGCATTTTGCTTCCAAATTCAAGAACAATTATCTTTAATAGTTAAGCTTTGGTTTGGCTGCAAGTGACAGAAAGCCCCCCGCCCCCAGATAGTGACTTTAG
>NW_011902699.1:0-1647 GCF_000151845.1 Pteropus vampyrus | reverse complement strand
TCTATTAAGAGTTAAATTAAGTGTTTCCTATTGAGTATTTAGCAAAGCCCCAAAATAGAGTTATCTGTAATGTTGACTTAATACTATTATTTTGGTTGTTATTATTATGAATTTTTTGCTTTTTATTTTTTTCTCCCATATCTTTATACTTTTTCCCTTTCTGAGTTGCCTTTCATTTTCCTCTTCTTCAAGCTCCTCATAACCTAAACCTAAACCTAAACCATTCAAATCCCAAATCTTTCCTGAAAGCCTTACCGGGCAATTCTAGCCCAGAGCTAACACTCCCTCCTCTGAATCTTTTTTTTTTTTTTTCGTACTGGTAGCAATTCCATTTTGTACTGATAGTTGCAGGATAACCTAGTGGTTAAACGTTCAAGCTCAGGTGTCCAAGTACCTGAAATCAAGTCCCTGCTCCAATACTCACTAGCTACAGGCAAGTTACTTCACTCAGAGTTGGTGTCCTGTCACACTGGGCTGTCCTAGAGAGGCCGTCAGACTCATGCCTGCTACACCCACCCCGGAGTCTGCTGGGTGGTCAGAGTCCTGCCCCCACCCCCAAGCCTTGATGTAGGTCATCATGTATCTCAGTAATTGTGCTGCCCTGATATATCAGGGATGGCTAACTAACTCAGAGGCTGGAAATCGCAGACAAAAACAGCTGCCAGTTCTTTTAAATCTCATAGTCAAAAGTCAATCACTAACTTGCAGTACAAATACAACACAAGGTCCTAAAAGAAAAACTGCTATATTATAATGAAGTGGCCTCAGTCAGCTTTATGGCAAAGGCCTGCCGCCTATAATCACTTTAGAGGACATATCTGAGACCAAAGAAAGCAAGATTAGTTAAAGGGTAATTTTTCCATGAAAAGGCCAAGTAGGAATCGTTCGTTTCCCCTACTGAGACATATGTGTCTGTCTTGCCTAAAGCTCCATATACATAGTAGGTAAGAAATATATACTAGTAATTGATTTACCAATTAAAATATGAGCTTTATTGGGAAAAGATAGCAAAATTGACTTCTTTGACCCAACAGTTCTACTTGTTAGAAATTTCCGCTAAAAATATTCACACTTCCGTAGGGGGAAAAAGTTGAAAGTTTAACTGTAATAGAAAAAAAAAAAGAGGGACAACCTCAATCCCCATCCACAGAGGAATGAATTATGGTAACTATACACTAAGGAATGCTGTGCAGCCATTAAAAATGCAGAGACTCAAATATGTACTGATTTGGAAAACTCTCTAAGACATTTTAAAATAAAAAAAAAAAAAGCAAGTTTCCAAAAAAGCAGACACATTTCTATTTATTTTTTAACCCTCCAAAGAATTTATATTTGTATGTAAATGTGGTGAAAGAAAATTCAAAAGATACATAGCAAACTTCTGACAGTAGCCACTTAACCTCTAAGACGGAGGAAAAAACAGAATGCATGATTGTTTCTGAAAGGGGAGGACTAGGAGGGTTGGAGATGGAAGTGTTCTTTAAATCTTTTACAATAATACTATATTTGTTATTACCTACATAATAAACAGGACAAAAAAGACTGTCAAAGGAGAAATGAACGATTTAGTTTTGCTAATAGTCATTTAAGAAATGATACAGGCAAAAATATTTGCCAAAGTCTGACCACCAGGTAAAAGAAATTGAT
>NW_011902698.1:0-1701 GCF_000151845.1 Pteropus vampyrus | reverse complement strand
AAAAAGGAACAAATCTGTTGATAAATGGAATAATACAGATGGACACAAAAGCCTTATGCTAAGTGACAAAACCAACACAAAAACTTACATACTGTGTGATTTCATTTATATGAAATTCCAAAAAAGAGGCAAAATTCTAGTTATAGACATTAGCTCAGTGCTCTGCAAGGGGCCTCCGGTTGAAACACAGGATGAGGCCTGACTGCAGAAGAACTCTGAGGAGCTCTGGGGGTGATACTGATGCTCTACTCCATGGCTGTGACAGCATTTATGTGATGGTGTACATTTCTCAGAACTCATCTAATTGTAAAATTAAAATTAGTGAACTTTATTTTATACAAATTATATTTTTTAAAGTATAATTTTTTAAAGATGATGTTTAAAGTATCAGTGTCCAGAAGTTCTTTGCTGCACTATGAATGCACAATAACATGGTAACATAGCATCTGTCTATGTATATGTAAATAGTGATGCGTGTGTAATCACAGGATACAACCATAGGTAAGAATAAGTTTTTTGCCCTTCACTTTCCCACTTTAGGGGAGCATTTCTTTAACATATTAGTTAAACTTTGCCCTTTAGTGCTGTTCTCTGATTCTTCAGTACTTTTGCCCAAAGTATCCCCTTAACTCTCCCCATGAATTAAAAAAAAAAAAGAGAGAGAGAGAGAGAGAGACTCTTTACTCCACAACAAAACTTGTCTTTCATATATGCATTTAACTAAAAATTGAGTGTCCACTATATCCCAGATCATGAATTGGCACTTTGAGTGTCTCCACTATATCCCATATACATTTTTGACATACACGTTTTTTTCTTAACCTTAATAATAATAAGTCTCTGAGGCATATATTGTTATTTCTAGATCAGGGCAATGAGTAATCTCAAAAAGTTCATTGACATCCCAGTGTTACTAGTTTATAAACACACAGATTGTTCCATATTGCCTCTGATCTTATAAAACAGGGTCTGTTTTCCAATACGAAAAGTTAGGGGCTCATGATTAGCTAAAGCTTAATGTTCCAAGTAACATGGTTCCATTTTTTTTAATTAAAATTATTGGGGTGACATCAAATAGGTTTCAAGTGTACAGTTCAATAATACATCATATGTATATTGCATTGTGTGTTTACCACTCAAAGTTAAATTTCCTTCTGCCACCAAATATTTGACTTCCCTTACCCCTACTCACCTCTTCCCTCCCTGCTTCCATCTCGCAACTGCTAATTCATAGTTCGTGTCCACGAGTCTTTCTGTTTGTCATGTTTATTTGTTACTTTTAGTTTTATATTCCACATATGAGTGAAATCATGTGGTTCTCACCTTTTTCTGTCTGATTTATTTTACTTAGCATGATAATCTCAAGATTTATCCATGTTGTCACAAATGGCAGTGTTTTTACTTATGGCTAATATTTCATTGTGTATATGTATGTATTGCTTTCCAGTGACTAACTAATGAGAGTAGGCCATTTGGAATTTTAGGAAATATGCTGGGTTTCCAACTAAAACAGTTTTTAGCAAATGGTCTTTTAATTTCCAAATAATACAACATTGGTAGCTTTTTCAAATTCTGAAAAAAAAAAAAAAGGTCTCGAGTAAAATGTAACTATGGTTAATGTGTCAACATTATTGGCTACTTTAGTTAAAATTAACGAAATAGAAATTTTTAGAAAAAATATTTGAAATGCTTTGGTTAATG
>NW_011902697.1:0-1665 GCF_000151845.1 Pteropus vampyrus | reverse complement strand
TATTTACCAGTGCCACATTTTGAATTTTTAAAGTATCATAGACCAAATCTTTATCAGTTTGGGGTTGTGTAGATGACCAAAATATCTAATGACTTATAAAACCAAAATCTTTCAAATGGAAAAAATGGTATTGCTTTTGATGAGACACACAAAAAAACTTAATGTTCTTTCAAGTCCAGATACAAGTATGGAGATGGTTGCATCACAATATTGATAAGACCAAACTATTTTCTTTTCACAAAATTAGCAAAGTCAGAAAAAATCGGTCTATGACAGTATGCTTTAATGTGGCAGATTTCAAAAATGGTGCTAACTGTCCCCTATCCTACATTCACACTCATTTGGAATTGGTGGTGGAATCTATTTTTCCATCTTGTAAATGTGGGTTGTTTTTTGTGACTTACTTTGGTCAAAAAAAAAATGGGAGAAAATAGTGATTCTGTGATAGCCCCAAGTCTACACCCCTGTGTGACCTGCCTGGACTATAAGAATTGTCCAGCTATTCTCAGCCCAAATGGCCTACCCACAGCTAAATAAATTGTTATTATTTTAAGTCACTAAACTTGGGAGGTTTGTTATATAACCTGAGTAAGTGATACAAAAAAAAAGTCAGAGAATACAAATTATAAATACTAGGAATAAAAGAGAGACTGTTACTGTAAAGCCTAGAGATATTAAAAAGTATTATAAATGACTTTATGCCAATAAATTGACATTTTAGATATAATAGACAAATTCATCAAAAAATGCAACTTATCAAAACTGACACAAAATGAAAAATCTTAAGAGCTTATATATATGTATATATTCTTAATTGAAACCATCTTAACCATCCCACAGGGGATACTCAACACCCATTTGGTTTCACTGGTGAATTCTATCAACATTTAGGGAAGAAATATCAATGTTACACTAACTCTTATAGAAAATAGAGGAAGTAGGGACCCTTCAACTAATTTTATGAGGCCGGCATAATCTTAATAACAAAAACTTACAAAGAGATTAATAACAACAATGACAAAAAAATACAGAATGATCTCTCTCATCAAGATAGAAGCAAATGCTTTGGAAACTATTAGCAAAATCAAATCTGGTAATTGAGTAGGGGTTATCCCCAAAAGACAAACTTGGTTTACTATTTAACAAAAAAATCAGTGAAGACAATAATACATCACAATAAACAAAAAGGAAAAAGAATTCCTTATGATTGTTTCAACAGATTCAGACAATTAGTTTGACAAAATTCGACATATTGGTATTAAAAAGAAAAAAATCCACCAACTTAGAAATAGAAGGAAATTTCCTCAATCTGATTTAAAAAATGTCTATGAAAGAGTCACAAAAGCTATTATTATACATAATCATGAACTACTAAGAAGAACAAGATAAGCTGTCTACTCTTACCATTTCTATTCAATATTATACAGAGATCTTAGCCAGGGTAATAGGACAGAAGAAAAAAGGCCTAAAGATTGGAAAGAGGAGTAAAACTGACTCTTTTCACGGATGATATGATTGTTTACAAAGAAAATCCTAAGGTATTTATAACTCTTAGAAACTAATAAGTGAATTTAGCTTGGTTTCAGAATTCAAGATCAATATACAGAAATCAACTGTATTTAAATGCTGGCTCCAAACAAAGAAAAAATAAATAAAATTAATTAA
>NW_011902696.1:0-2040 GCF_000151845.1 Pteropus vampyrus | reverse complement strand
TATAAAACAGTCTTCTAAAAGCAATTTCAGAAGGAAGTCATGAGCAGAGTGCTATGGGATCCCACTTTTATAAATTTTAAGCAGGCCATGAAGCATCAAGTACACCCCTCCAGCAGTACCCCAAACTGATGCTTGAGCCCTGCACTCGATGCTGTTTGTTCTCCTAACTCTCTTCTGTATTTCAGGGGCTAGAAGCCTATGAACGACACAGTTGGCCATTGAACAACACATGTTTGAACTGTGCAGATTTTTTTCAATATGTAAATATATTTTCTCTTCCGTATGACTTTCTTAATAACATTTTCTTTTTGCTAGCTTACTTTATTGTATCAGTGAAGCTGAACTCTAATGCCTGCTTCCTGACAAACTTCTCCAGTCCTCTAACAGTTTTGTGATCACCAAATTATCTGTATTAAACCCCCATTTTCTTTGAAATACCTCACTAGTTTCAGTTTTTCTGAATGATAGAAACTTGTCCATGATATCTCCTCCTAGGCATTCTTCATTTTTATGTTGATCATCTCCAGAAATTTTATGGAATACTCTAAATCATAAACAACCATTTAATTCTGGTGCAGCCCTGACTGTTACAGTATTTCTTCCTTATGTCTAGCCCAATCTGCCTACTTGTAATCCTCCTTTGATGTCCTTCCATCACTTACGACCCTTCAGAATTAATGTGATCCTTCTTCCACATGACAGCCATTTAAGCATTTGAAATAGCTTTTGTTTTCCTCTACCTCTTCACCACCTGCCCAATATTCTTTTCTACTGGAAGAATGACCACAGTTTCTCTGTGATTTCCTTATCCATTACATTTATAGCCTTCTACGAGTGAGTTTGTCTTGTCATTCATTTGAGTCTGATATTTTTGGTTAAAATATTTCCTACACATGTTAGCCAATGCTTGACGCTTTTGGGTAGAAATCAAGTCAAGAATGAAGTGGTCCATAAACAAAATCAATTAAAAGATAGATTGGGAAAAAAATAACTGTAATAAAGATAGTAATCAAAGTATTATATCTATGATATGCAGAGTTCTTACCAATCAATAATAAAAATTTAGAATAAAATTCCAAATATATGCATAAATAATTAATAACAGCTATAACCCAATGACCAACAAATATAAAATAATAATCTCAAATTCAGCCAGTAGTCATGGAAATAAAAATAACAGATATCTATTTATACCCATCAGACTGAGAAAATGACCAAAAGAGTGATAACAGCTTAAAGTAGAATATGAGTAAAGTTTTCTACCCATGTTTTTATGATACGGAAATGATGTATTTACACATTTTATGAACATGCATTCTGGTAATATCTATTAAAACCAAAATTACATAACCCTCTGACCCTGAAATTCTATTCCTGGAAATCTATTCTTAGAAATACAACATGTATTGGTTTTACAAATCATACACTTCTCACAAAACTTAACTCAAAATATATCATTGACATAAATGTAAAATGTAAAACTGTATTACTTTTACAAGATAATATAGGAGAAAATCTAGGTGATCTTGGGTTTGGTGGTGAGATTTTAGGTATAACACCAAAAACACGATCCATGAAAGAAAAATTGATAATTTGGACTTTATTAAAATTAAAATTTTTGCTCTCTGAAAGACAGTTAAGAGAATGAAAAGACAAGCCACAGACTGGGAGAAAATATTTGCAAAATATATATTCAGTAAAGGACTTCTATCCAAATATATACCTGACAAAGGATATACAAAAAACAAAAACAACTCAAATAAAAAAATAAGCAAAAAGATTTGAATAGGCACCTCACCAATGGTTTATACATGAAAAATTAGCATATGTAAAGATACTCAACATCATATATCAACAGAGAATTGCAAATAAAAGCAACAATGAGATACTACTACACATTTATTAGAATGGCAAAAATCCAAAACACTGACAACACCAAGTGTTGATGAGGATGTGGAGCAACAGGAACTCTCATTCATTGCTAGTGGGAATGCAAAATGGTACAGCTACTTTAGAAGAAAGTTTAGCAGTTTCTTATGA
>NW_011902695.1:0-2174 GCF_000151845.1 Pteropus vampyrus | reverse complement strand
TGAATAATCAACAGTTGAATTAAGAGTAAGAAAGTACAATCTTAGAGGCAGAGAAAGCAGTAAAAAGAGAGGCAAGGAGATCAAAATGTTAATAGAATTGTCTTTAAAATTCTGTGCTAATAAATCTTATTATCCTGAAACTTTTGTTTGGACACAAAAATATAAATCACAAAACTGCCTTAAAAAGTAAAATTTATAAAGAAATTGAGAAAAAAAATTGAAGTTCACCTCCTAAAGTCTAGCCCAAACATTTCTACAAGTGATTTATTTCAAATTTTCATGAAATAGATCATTTGTATACTAATTGAATTGTCCTAGAGTTAAGAAAAAGATGGAAAGCTTCTCAACTTATTAAATGAAGCAAATATAAGCTTGAAATTAAAATGTAACATAGGTAATAATAAGTGGTTAAAAAGAAAATAATGTATGCATGAAAATTGATGCAAAAAGTATCAGCAAAAACACAATGATTTCATGTGAAGAAAAAAGTATATGATCACTTCAGAAAACATAAGAATGCATAGTTTACATAATTTCTAGTGAAGAATAGACCAACAA
This sequence comes from Pteropus vampyrus, assembly GCF_000151845.1. NCBI lineage: Eukaryota > Metazoa > Chordata > Mammalia > Chiroptera > Pteropodidae > Pteropus > Pteropus vampyrus. The sequence continues at coordinate 1,616 of NW_011902695.1, read as the reverse complement.
AACTCTTTATCATAATTAACAAAAACTTTCTTAAACAAATAGCCAAAAATCTTTAATGAGAGTATTAGAAGCATTCCCTTCAAAATCAGGCGAAAGAAAACCACCACAGACATAGTTCACTTTCTCTCAGTCTATTCAATACTATAAACATTGACTAAGGCTAAGGTGGTTGGTTACCAAAAAAGCAGCAGCAGACACCCCTTCTACTTTACCAAGGGCAGTGACAGTGCTGATTGACAAACATCAGCCAAACTACAGGCATTGGAACCTCAGCCTGCAGTTTGAGATTACTTAGAAGATGACAGTTTGACACACGGAACACACAGAAGACAATTATAGAGAAATCAGTGAGTACTATGAAAAGCGAAAGTTAAATGAAAGAGGATGAATCACCGTAAATAAAATATATGTATGAACATTTCTCACAATCATAAAAAAAAATAGTCATTTAAAGAAAATGACAGGGAAGCGCTAGGAGGTTGTGAAGTTCCTCATCATTAAAGGGATTCAAGCATGGTCTGGGAGTCTAGCTGGAACTAGCAGCGTCAGATGAGGAGTGGGGGCTGGGGTGGGACAAAACATCAAGAGATAATGTGGCCTGGTATTTATTCACCGATGTGGTTTCCTGCCTCAAGTCTGCAGCCCTGTGGCTTTAGGCAGAACGCTGACACTGTGAAACCCAGTTTTCCTATCTAGAAATTATTTATATATTATGATCAATTTTAGAGTGGTTCTGAGAATAACACTACTTGATGTGTTTAAAGCTCTTTAGAAACTGCAGTAGATGATATCGATGTTCGCTGATGGTGATGTTACTGTTGTTATTGAACCAGATGGACCTTCACAATATTTTTCATCAATATGGGTTCTCTGGAGCCTATTCACTGCTGAGTTGTGACGGTCTTTTCCACATTCATTACATACAGTAGATTTTGCTACAGTGTCCCTATAAAACAGGAACTGGATGTCTCTATTCCTCCGGGTAAGTTTCAAGAATCACTTCATCTTACTTTACTGACTCCCATATGTGGTCAGCCAGAAAAAAGGGAGAACCCAATCATCCCTATGTTTTTCTAGGGTGTTATGGTCGGTCAACAATCCTATCAGCCTAAGAAAGCCCAGGAAACTATTGTGTTGAATTTTTTAAAAAAATGATTAATATAGGATTTGGATTATCACAAACAATCTTTTAGATAAGCTCTGGTGACTATAAGAGATAAGAAAAATTCTCTTAAGGATGGGATGTCATTATAGATAGAGACTAGAAAAGTCCTTTTGACTTCTTCAAAATTTGTCCTTAGGAAAGAGTGGGTTGAGATAGTGTGGGATGAGGATTGCCCAAGTGAGTTAATTCAAGCCATTTTGTAAAGTGAAAGGGAATTTTAATAGGATAAAAACAAGTATTATAATGTAGGGAAAAAAAAGCTTTGGCCTCAGTGAAGAAATGAAAAGTTGATGTTTCTTCCTCTATAACATAATTTTTAAACAATGGCTAAAAAGATTGCACCCTTAGAGGGAACATGGATAAAATATAAAATAATGATGAAATGTCTTTTGGTATTATAAAAGAAATAAAATGTTGTATTGATGTTATAGGTTCTTTGTTCCTCCAGTTT
>NW_011902694.1:0-3991 GCF_000151845.1 Pteropus vampyrus | reverse complement strand
AAGACGTAGGCTGGCACGGTGGCTGTGAGTGCTGCCCACAGGGTCTGCAGACGCCATTCTGAAGCCCAGCTTCAGAGCTGCGTGGCCTCGGCGCCCTACAGCGCCCTGAGCCTCAGCGTCCCCTGTGTGACATGGGGTGGGACGCGAACCTTCCTCACCCGTCCCTGGGAGATCAAACCCTGGAAGGGGTTTCTCCCCCGGGGCGACGGTCACCAAGCCCAGCTAAAACATCATCACTTAACGCCAGCGCCACCTGAAGCACACTCACGTGGACACGCCACTCTTATCCCGGCCCCGGCGGTGTACACAGAACCCCTCCCACCGGCGGCACATACGCGCGCGCACACACGCACACACACGCACACGCACACACGCACACACACACGCGCGCACACACACGCACACACACGCGCACACACGCACACACACACACGCTCCCTGGGGACACTGAGGCGGTGCAGCCCCTGCCGTCCCTCCTTCCTCCACTTCTGGTGCAAATGATGAGAAATCAAAGAGAGACTCAGAGCTGGACCGAGGCAGCCGTGTGAGGGACACGCAGAAATCCTGGAGGAGGAAACTGAGAACCGCCATCCATCAAGCCATTACCCGCAGAGTTATGTCTCCCGCCTGGGCTAAGTGATCAGACACACGTCGCCAGCCCTTTCTGTCCACTGCTGAGCTAGCTGGAGAGCAGGGAGCGGCTGTGGATCCTGGGGCCCCCCCAGGACCCCAGCTGCAGTCTGAAAGCCCTGCGCGCCCCCGTCTCCAGGGACCCCTGGGTCACCCACTCCCACCTCACACCCTCAGGGCTGCGGGAGTGGGAACCAGGAGCTGCACCCTTCTCAAAACATAGCCCCCCAGGCTGGTGCCTGCCCACCCCAAGCTCAAGGTACTGCCGGCACCGGACTGGGCTGCTCCGTGGACGCTGGCGCAGAGGGACCGCCTGGGGGAGCGGTCCGCTGCATGGGCGTCCGTCCATCACTCAGCTAAATCAAAGATCCGAATGCTAAATCTCACACTCAGGAACATCAAGTGGATTTGTGACGGTCCCCGGAGGACTCGGTGTCCATAAACCAACGAGTGAATTACGCCGATCCCGGTGTGCAGTTTCTCATCGGTGGCTGACACGATATTGACACTGTTCTCTATTTCATCTAACTCCTTCAGGGCCACACTGTGACGCCGCAGCCTGGGCCGCGCCCGACCCGACGCAGCGAGCGATCAGCGGGGGCAGCGGGGGATGATAACGGACGGATGGCTCCCTGCTACGCCGCCGATGGAGGGCCGCACGGGCACTCGCTGCTGTGCCGGTGGTGCCGGCGTTAAGCGTTTCCGTTCTGGAACGTCCTGGAATTTCATGAACATTCCCGCTGGGCTGTAAAATGCCATGACCAGCGAGTGGCTGAGTGAGGCATGCTGGGAAGCTGTCGGTCTTGACCTTGGCGATGACCGGTTCAGCCAAACCTCTTCAGTGCACTGCTGGTTACTCTTTCGTGCTGGACCTGTGGGGCACGGGCTGGGGGGCTACGGTGAGGAAGAAGTTGTCCCCAGATGATGAGGCTCTGATCCGGCTCCAGGGCAGGCCCACCCAGGCCCTGGCTGTGGCGTCTGGAAGCTTTTTCTTTGGCCTTGGCTGAAGTGTCTGTTGAGTTTGGCCTCCTTAGGCCTGAACTGATTGTCCAAACACTTCCTTCCACAGACCATGGGGGCCCACGGGTGACTTTAAGTCTCAGTCGGGGTCCCTGTTAAAAGCCCAGGCTGACAATTCTTTGGGTAATATCACTCCGGCAAACGTAGCTGCTTATCTCCATGCTTCTAGTGAATGCCACGTGCCAATAACGATGCGCACGGTTCCGAGATAAAGTCCCCAAGCAACCGCATGTCTCCGTTCTCGTCCTCCTGCCCTCTCTGCTTATTGTTGGCTGTATTTTTAATTTTGAAATCATCTTGTTGCAAAAATAACACAGACAGTTCCCGTGTCCCGTTCCCCCGTCCTCCCTAACGCCGACATCGGGTATGGCCAGTAACATGACTGAACCCGAGAAAGCCAGGGCCGTGCACTGTGTTTCGTCACTAAATGCAATGCCTTAGTCTCCCCCAACCTGGACACTTCCCCGTCCTCCCTTGCCTGGTGTGATCTTGACACGGAAGAGTGCTGCTCGATCACATTAGACCGTTCCTCAGTCTGGGTGTGTACGCCGCTGCTCCTGCTCAGGTTTAGCTCGTGCATCTGGGCAGGAGGCCACAGGGACCGCACGGCTGTCTCCGTGCACCGCGTCCACAGCTGCAAGATGTCTCGTCTTCTGGTGATGTGACTCTTCATCACTGTGCAGCTGATGCTGCCCAGGTTTCTGCACGAGCAAGTCGGGGCCATGCAGATATTCCGTATCTGCTCAAACTTCCCGCACATAACTGTAGCATCCATCAGTGGATCTTGCCCACAACGACTGCTGTGTCATCGTGACGTGACCTTCGGTTTTCCTCGCTCCTACCGCATCTAGAGAAGACCTGGGACTCCTCCGTGAGGAAGAGATGTGCCTCCTCCCCCATGTGTTTGCTTATGCGATTGTTTCTTTACATCGACACGGACTCATAGATATGTATTTTATTGGGTTACGACTCAATACTGTGGCTATTTATTTCGTTGCTCAAACTGCTCCAGCTTGGCCATAGGGAACCCGTCCAGCTTGGCCCCTTCTTTCCACGAAGAGTGGTGCTTAGAAGCCAAGATCGGGGGACTGTGTGTGCCCACCGCTGCTGGGCTTCATCTCAGAACCCAGACACTGGAGCTGTGTGACGTCTGCCCCCGCACGCGCACGCATTTCTGTCTACGTCTGTGTCTATCTGTGTGTCCGCACGTGTCCTCTGGTCCCCTCTCAGCCTTTCTGCTTTTCTTACTTGCGATGTCTTTTTCTAACGTAAGCAACTTAGCCGATATTATCTACCACGTACTTAGTTATTTATTCAGCTCATCTATGCACATCGTTTCAGAATCGTTAACCCACGAGAAACAATGTTGCTACCTGGAGTACAGCACTGTGTACGGTTCTTTTTGTCCTTATCCTTACATTACCCAACAAAATATTCAATATTTTACAAAGTAACTTCGGTTAGTTTTTCCTTTCCTGTTCCCTTCAGTGTGCTTGTGTCATCATTTGTAATACAGTTAGGTTCATCTGTCATAGTTTGTATCCCATTTTTTTTTTATTCCTCCCATATCTCATTACTGTTTTTGTTTTAACGTACACTCAGCGATGGACGGCTCCATGAATTCTAACAAATAACTAATCGAACATCCAGCCCACGGTCATGACGTTTCGTCTCCTCTCGCACGGACTCTGCGCAGTCAGTCCGTCCCTTCCTCCAAGATCTGCTCCTGGCCCCACCCCTCCTGTTTTGCCTTTTCCAAAACATCTCATGGATGGCATCGTACACTGTGAACCCTGTGGATTCTGGCTTCTGTCACTCGGCAAAGGGCACTTAAGAGTCACCCACGCACGTCCTTAGCTTAGACGGTTTACTCCTTGCTGCTCAGTAGTGTTCCCGCCCACCAAGTCCCACTGCCTATGTCGACGCCAGTTTCCAGTGTGGGCTCTCATAGATCAAGCTGCTATGGACATTTGCGCAAAGGTTTCGATGTGAACATAAGTTGTCGTTTACCCAGGAGCGGGGTTCCTGGGTATAGGAAACTTCCTACGAAGCTGCTAAACTGTTTTCCAGGATGCTGTAACATCGGGCAGCGCCGTGAGCAACGCGTTAGCGTCCCAGGTGTTCTGCAGCCACGGACACCGGTCCGGCCAGGCTTTCCATTCAGCCATCCTAGGACGAGTGTGCCGATCCCGCCTCGTAATTCAGACTGGCGTCCCCTAATGACTGCGGATGGTGGCAATCCTCCTACGCGCTCATTTCCTATCTATACGTCTTCCCTGAGGAAGGATCTATTTAGATCTCTTGCTCATTTTAAAAACTGGATCATTTGCTATCTTACAGC
>NW_011902693.1:0-1081 GCF_000151845.1 Pteropus vampyrus | reverse complement strand
TAGAGTATTACATTCCTTGAATTATGAACTTTTGGGGGATTTAGGGGCAGCAGGCTCTTTGTGGGGTATACCTTTGACTTCACATAATAGGGCTGACCCATGTTTCCAAATCTTCTCTTGCAATTCAGAGATGGAAAGCGAGAAGACAGATGGTAACTAAAAATACAACACATATTACGCATTTCGCTGACCCTAGATAAAGCATATAGGCTGTTCCCTGGGACCAGATACTTGCTAAGAGATATTATCACATCATTAATATGGCTGAAGATTGTAGCAGTCTCGAATCTACAAAATAAAGCGATGAGGAAGAAAGCACAGAGTGAAGCAGTATTCTGACAGCTCCTTCAGAGTAAAAATGTTATTTATATGCACCTCTTTTCTCTTCAGTTACCTCCACCCCAATCAAGCCCAACTCTAAAAACTAGGATCATAAAAACATAGTATTCTTTCTACATAGCATATGCCTTTATGATGAATCATGGCCACTGAATTAAATCTTCTAAGTAGAGTTTAGTAATTTATATTTCTTTTTTCTGATACTGAACTGTGTCAATCACAGAACAAAACTTTATTTAGATTTCATGGAATAGAGTAAATTTTGTTTAATAGGAACGATAGTGATATGCTAATACTTGTTTCTGTAATTCCTAGTATTTTGTGAGCTTTATCAAATAGAAGTAAAGAAGGTCATTAATTTTTGCTAAAAATTTTATAAGTAAAGACAATTTGTTTCAAGTCTACAGGCAAACATTGTCAAATAATAAACATTGGTCGATACAGCCTACTCTCAAAAGTCACAAGATAATTAACTGTCAATTATCTATTAATTAGCATTCTCCATTTTTCTGCCTTTTTCTCAATTTATTTTACTCAATCTCCTGACCCCAGCCCCAATGTAATCTAATCCTACCTAAATTTTAATCATGTTCAGTAATTACAAACTATCAAAAACATCTAATAAAAAGGGTAAGAGCTGTACATTGTTTCCCTATGTAACAGATACACAGATTTTTCAAGAAATTAGTCAAATCCAAACTAGATACTTACCACAATATATATATTTAATAATCATTAACAT
>NW_011902692.1:0-1423 GCF_000151845.1 Pteropus vampyrus | reverse complement strand
CATAACTTTTTCTCCTGAGCATTGTGTCTTTGCCTAGTTACATACATATAACCTTCTTCCTAACCTGTGGGGATCTTAAGTATGTACAAGAAACCTCTGAGACATTTCTATCTTCCTAGTCATGGATAGGTCACATACTCAATCCCGGTATTGAAAAAGTGTCCTTTAAATATGGACTAACAACAATAACAACAACAATAAAGAGCAGAGCAGTTGATGTGACAATAATGTCAATTTTTTTAATTTTTAATATTATTTAATTATTGGGGTGACACTGGTTAAAATTATATAGGTTTCAAATGTACAATTCTATAATACATCATCTATATATTGCATTGTGTGTTCACCACCCAAAGTCAAATATCCTTGTGTCACCAAATATATGGCCCCTTTTACACTTATCTACCTCCTGCTGCCCTTTCCCTCTGGTAACCACTAAACTATTGTCTATGTCTATGAGTTTTTGTTTATTTTTCTTGTTTATTTGTTGCTTTCAGTTTTCTACCCACGTGAGTAAAATCCTATGGTTATGTTATATTTAAGTGTGTAATACCATATTCTGAATAAGGGTTGGAATTTCCTGCTTCTGTCTCTCTGTTAGTCATCTTCCTCATAGTTTTGCATTCTTTTGTCTTTTTGTTTCAAGTAGAATAACCCCCTTCAGTATTTCCTACAATGCAGGTCTTGTGGTGATAAATTCCCTCAGCTTCTGTATGTCTGAAAAAGTTTTTATTTCTCTTTCATATCTAAAGGATAACTTTGCTGGATATATTATTCTTGGCTGTAATCTTTCAATAATTTGAATATTTGATTCCAGTCTCTTCTAGAATGCTTAAAAATTCGATGATAATGCAACAAGATTTCCTTTATAGGTTGCCACCTTCTTTTCCCTGGCTGCCTTAAGAATTGTTTCTTTGTCATTAATTTTTGACAGTTTTAACATATTCTGCTTTGGAGAAGGCCTTTTTTGGATTCAGTTAATTGTTTGCTGTTTAGTGTTTGTTTGCTTCTTGGATTCGAAGATCTAACTCTTTCCATAGGTTTGAGAAGTTCTTCCCTACTATTTGTTTGAATAGGCTCTCTGTTCCCCATCTCCCTCTCTTTTCCTTCTGGTATACCCATTATTCTTATATCGCATATTACTTTTTTCAGATGGAGTCAGATAGTTCTCATAAGAGTTCTTTTTTTTTCTCTCTCTCTCTCAAGTTTCTTCATCTGTCTCACACCATTTCTAGATTTCTATCTTCAATATCACTAATTCTTTCCCCCATCTGGTCAGCTTTATTTCCTAAGCTTGCTAGTTCATTCTTCATCTCTTTTATTAAGTTCTTTAGTTCCAGAATTTCCATTTGGTTCTTTTTTAAAGTTTCAGTCTCTTCAGTAAAGTACTCCTTTTGTTCATTTATTGCATTTCTGATTTCAT
>NW_011902691.1:0-1680 GCF_000151845.1 Pteropus vampyrus | reverse complement strand
AGTAGAAGCTAGGCTGCGCCCCTGCCCAACTCTAACCCAATCTGAGTCATTCATTTCTCTTGCTAATAATCAGTTTAGGAATGAGCGTGTGATGAAATTTTGTTATGTTGTGAGATGTGAGATGTGAACATAAATTGACGCAGAGTCAAGGGAAGGGTTTCCTTGTTCTCAAAAGGGAAGGGTTTGGTCTCTTCCTCTCTGCCTCTGGACACGGAAGATGAGGAAGTTGTATGAGGTTGGAGCTTTAAAGCCATCTTGGCATCTGGAAGGAAGTCACCACAAGAGCAAAAGGAAGGAAATGGTTTGGCCCTAGATGATGTTGATTTGCTAAATTAACCAGTCTTAAAACCCTACCCTCTCTACTCCCAATTTCTTTATGTGAGGTAATAAAATTCCTTATTTTTCGCATCGTTTTAAATTGAGGTAACTTCTCTTTCTTTCCACTGAAAGCATTCTAAATGATACACCTTTCTGTTCCTCAAACCCTCCAAGACTGTTCTCATTTCAGGGCTGTTCCCACTGTCTAGGACATTTTTCCACCTGATGTTCACATGGTTGTCTCCTTCTCATCATGCAGGTCTCAGTTCAAATGTCACTTTTCTGGAGAGACATTCTATGAACTACCCCATCTAAATCAGTTTTTTAGTCACTGTGATTTCATTTTAGCACTTATTAGCATCAGGAATCATGTTTTTATTTACTTGTTTACTTGTTTATTGTCTACTTCCCTCAGTTTGATGTAAGCTCCATGTGAGTAAGAACTGTGCCTGGCTTACTCACCACTATAGTATTCCTAGCAGCTGGCACAGAGCCTCCCACATAGTAGGTGCTCAGTAAATAATTGGTGAATGAATAAATGAATCCCAGAGACAATCTCACCATGCTGCTCCCCAGTCTCCCTCTCCCCTATGGCTGTTTGGGTAATATGTCTGTATCCTTGGCCTTTCATCATTTCCTTTTACAAAAATCTAAATCTCAGCACCAGTAAGAAATAAAGAAGGCAGCAGAAAAGAAAAATATCATAAAAGCAAAATTATTTTAGGCTTAAATGTTACAGGAGAGCAGGCTGATTACATAACATATGTAGATCTATGCAAATTACCATGCAAGTTAAATAGGGGAGAAGTTTGAAGTAGTGGGAAGTCCAGAGTCCCATGTTGAGTGCGTTTTCCTTCTCACCAGGAAGTGGTATCAACTTCTTAGGCTCAGAAAGTGAGGATGCTGACAAATAGTGAGAGAAAAATCAATTGAGAGTTACACAAGTAAAAAAGAATTTAATTTAGTTGTTGGGTTTTTTTTTTAAAGATAGAAATAAAAAACATTCCACTTATCGACTTTAAATAGTAGAGACAGGAAGCATAAAACTCTACTCAGTTTTATGTAATGGCCAACTAAGATTACAGAGGAAGATAGAAAAAGGAAAGAGACAAGAGGAAGGGAGAGATTGAGAAACAATTCTCAAATTACCCAAACCCTTTAGAAGCAAGATCTATCTATACAATGATAATTCTTTATAGTCACAGAAAACAAACAAAAACAAATAAAATCCCACTCACACAAACAGCCCTCTGGGTTAAAATATAAATATATATGCTACCTACAAGAGACTCACTTGAGATAGAAAGATAATACAGACTGAAAGTAAAGGGATGGAAAATATATATATATACACGCACATAT
>NW_011902690.1:0-2383 GCF_000151845.1 Pteropus vampyrus | reverse complement strand
GAATAAGCATGATCTCTCCTAGGCTAGACCAACAGGACTGACACCCAATCTGACTGGTGTCCTTATAAGAAAAGGAGATAAGACACAGACACACAGAGGGAGACCCTGTGAGGACTCAGGAAGGAGGCGGCCATCTACAAGCCAAAGAGAGAGGCCTCAGGAGAAACCAACTCTGCTGACATCTTGATCCAGAACTCTCAGGCTCCGGGACTAGGAGAAAATACGTTTCTGTTGCTTTAAGCCACCTGGTTGTGGTATTTTACTATGGCAGCCCTAGCAAGCTAATACAACCCCCATTTTACAGATGGGGAAACCAAGGCTTTGCCAGATTAGATAAGATGCTCGAAGGTAGATAGCTCTTGAGCAGCCCATCTTGGACCTAGGTTTGGTTCTCAAACTTGTCTGCAAATTAAAATCATGGGAGCAGTTTGGAAAAGCAAGAACCACTTTTCCAGACCTAGCTAAGAGCTACTTGAGGCAGGCCCCAGAAATCTGAGTTTTTGACAGATTCCCCGGATGATTCTAATGCAGAGTCAGTTTGAGAACCGATTCAGAAGAGAGAGATTCACAGGGTATAGCTCACTAATGGAGGATATAATTTTCACATGTGACGGACCATTTATTTAAAAGACAAATTCACAGCCAAGTCTCCCAGTGTTTATGTCCCCCCTGTGGCTTATAGGATCTGTAGTTTGTGGAGGGACATTAAGAATTCAAGGCGGCCTCTTGTTGGACTGTCACTCAAGCTTCCTGCCAGCTTCGGGTCCACCCCATTCCAGAGACGGATCCACCACAGCCCCAGGAATGCGATCCACATTTCCCACCTTCTCGAGAGGTCTCTTGCTGCAGTTTACTGCTGTCTTCCCCTGAAGAACTTGAGTGGAGATACAGCATGCATTTGTCACCACCCTCACAATACGCCTCCAATGCATTGACATAATCGTTAGGTGAGGCCACTGCTCCCTGGATGGGCCTGGGTGCAGCTTCTTTAGCCGAGAAGTGAAGTTGGCCAGTTACATACTTAGAGTTCAGAGAACTGGCTTGTGGCTTGAGGCACTGACACACAACTCCTCAGCCTCATGGTGAAGAGATTCTGCTTTCCCGAAGTCCTTATATCGGAAAGGGACACATCACATTTCAATTACAGCCATGAAGGATATGTTCTTGATTGTGAGTTCTGTCCTGCTTGCCTCATGGGGTTTGTGCAGAAGGCCCACTATAATTGTTATCATTGCTCTGTACCAACATTCCCTGAGACTTATCAGTTTAAAACAACAACAAACATTTTTAAGCTCACATTTCCAGTGGGACGGGAATGCAGGAGCAGCTGAGCTGGGTGGTTCTTGTTCAAGATCTCGTGTGAGGCTACAGTCAAGATGTCAATTGGGGCTGCAGTCATCCGAAGGCTAGATCAGGGCTGGAGGATCTGCTTCCAAAGTGGTTCGTTCACTTGCCTGGCAAGTTGGTGCTGGTTGTTGGTGGGAGGCCTTAGTTCCTCCCTCGTGGGCTGTCCACAGGCTACTTGAGGATCCTCAGAATATGGCAGGTGGCTTCCCATAGAGATGGCGACCCAAGAGAAAGCAAGGCAAGAGCCCGAAGAACTTTTATGACCTAGTCTCAGAAGTCGCGTACCATCATTCCTGAAATATCCTATTGGTTACACAGGTCGGCCCGATTTATATAGGAGGGCGCTACACAGAGTGTGAATCCCAGGAGATGAGAATCTCTGGGGCCATCTTGGAGGCTGGTTACCACACCCCCTAGATAAGGTGGGAGAAAGGTTTGCATCAGGCAGTGTAGACAGCAAAGTGATGATGGAGGGGGTGGCTACAGAAGACGGCCCAAGGCTGGGCTGTGAGGTGAATGGTCTTTGCCCAGCTGTGAAGATCTTTCCTCCACTTTGCAATCGCCATTTGTGACTGAGCCCATCTCTTCAGAAGCTTTAGAATCCAGGAGAGCAGCTATTTCTGTGGGTCTCTAACAGAAGTAACCAGACATTGCAGGAGAGACACAGTGTGTATCCTGTACCTGGTTCCCAGCAAAAAAAAAAAAAAAAAAAAAAAACACATAAAAATATGGCTGGTCCTATTTCCAAGCTGATCAAATCTCCCAGGCTCGTGAGCACAAGAAAATGTGTTGTGGGATCACCCCACCCCCAACACCTGCATTTCCTGTGACACTCAGGTCAGTTTTCCTACCAACCAAACTGCCTGCCCTCCCCCAGAGGGACAGGGAACAAGGGACATGTCTGTTTATTTCTATTCGTTTCCTTCTTGAATATTTATGAAACTAGACTATCCCAATTCCCAATAATTATCCCCAAACCACACCAAATGCTGCATAAGACCCAGTCATAATACGACCTGTTATGTATGAATTGTGC
>NW_011902689.1:0-1677 GCF_000151845.1 Pteropus vampyrus | reverse complement strand
TTAAAATAATTTAAATCAATTCTTTATTTGATGCAACCTTAGGTACATTAGATATACGCTATTTATATCAAATCTATAGCTAAGCTATGTCCAAGTCTATATTTACATATTTTTGTTCTCTCAGTGAATTTTTAGTGCCATCTTTGATATTTTTTATCTTTTCAGTAGCTGGTCGTCTGGGCAAGAACTCCACTACAATATCAAAGATGGCATGAAAAACCCATTAGGAGAACATAATATATAGATATTGACCTAGACAAAAGTTTGATGTCTAAGAGATGAGGATGGTCATGATAATGACAATATAGCACCTTGCAGATAAATACCTCATAGAATATTATTAGAATTACAAATCAAATTTAATATAGCAGAAAAAAAATTATTGAGAGTCAGAAAATCCTCTACATTATATAATGGCTCTACTAGTAACCTTTGTAAATAATTTTAGGTTTTCTGTTCTGGATTTCCTTGGACACCAACCAGCTGATAAGAATTAGATAATATATGAGGTATTAATTTTAAATGCTAGGCATTGTGAGAAGAATTTTTAAAAGTCATGTTGCTTGCCCTCAAGGAGCTTATAGCTTTTAGGTAAGGAAAGCATGATGCAAATGATACTCTCTGGCTGTATGTGAAAAGTCATGAAGACTGTCCCTTCCAGCTTAATAAGGAGAACAATCCAAATGTGCTACAGAAACATAGGGTGTGTGTGTGTGTGTGTGTGTGTGTGTGTGCGCGCGCGCGCGTGTGTGTGTGTGTATACGTGCTTAAACTATAGAGCTAAGAATGAAAGAAAGCTAAACTCCAGAAAGTGATGACTCCTTCTTAGAAGAGGCCCACAGTGGCTCTCATTCCTGGTGTACTGTGGTCAAAAGACTGGTACACTCATCTTAACAATGAGAAGACTCCAGATAAACCTCCAAATTTGTGGGGGATTTTCCAAGCCCACCAGGGAGATGAAAATGCAAAGAAATCTAAATTTCAGTAAGTGAAAATTTCTTTCTAAGAGAGAGGAAATCCATGACTGCTTTTTTTTTTTTTTTCTGACAGTGAAATAGAATGAGGAAAAATCCATAAGAAATTGGAATAAGTAGAAACCAGACAGACTTGTAATTCTTTCTCTTGAGCCTTCACTGAATACAGGGGAAAGTATGCCAAGGGAGGAGGGCAGAGTAAGAAAATGAAGAGATTCTCCCTTTAGGCATGTAAGGCCATCATTAGAAAGACTGTAGCAACTTTCAGAAGGTTGCAGGTAGGAAAGGATACCTGCTAAAAATCCATGCAAGGTATTCTGACCCTATACAGTATGTAAGATAGCTGCTTGCCAAAGGCTAGTAGCAGGGCAGCTGAGTGAGAATTGCTTTTCTGAGACTTAGAGATCTTAGGGTGAGACTGGAGAGCAAAGAGAACTCCCTAATGACCCCCAAAAGCTGTCATCTTTTCTGAAGATAGAGACAGATTTCTCATGGTTCAGAAAATTAGCAGCTGAGCTGCAAAGCATAAAATTACATACAACGTTTCTTGAGGGCTCAGAACCTAAGCCTTTCTAGAAGTAAAGTCCTGATCCAGTCCTCAAAGGATATGAAGTCAGTAGTTAACGCAATCTAAGTTGCAACAAAGGCCAGACCAAGCTCAAGTAATCTAGAGATTAAATTGACTTAATCCTCACAAAATATA
>NW_011902688.1:0-1866 GCF_000151845.1 Pteropus vampyrus | reverse complement strand
TAACATGTGCCAGGTAATTTTACCTCTTGTCAGCTGCTTGAGGGTCTGCGATGAGCAAGACCTGGCCCACCCCTAGACCCCTTGCCATCTGCTTGGCACTGTGAGTACTGAGTATGTTGAATTTAATTGAATTGTTTCATTTGCTATACTCTTTTTCAAATGTGTGTGTGCATGTGTGCATTTTCTTCACATATGTCCCCACCTACTAGAATCAGAGCTCCTTGAAGAAGTCTGAATAATTTCTGTATCCCTAGTGCCAAGCACAACCCTTGGCACATAGTCAGTACTCAATAAATATTTGTTAAATGAATTAAGGAGCACTAGGTGGTATACTGATGCCTACGTTAAGATATTAGAATTAGTTTTGGACTGTATGGCGCAGTTGCCGCACGCTGGGCAAAGCAAAGAGGAGAAAAAAGAGAAAAAGGTGTGTACATGAAGCTCTCATCATTTATTACTGTGACAAAAGTTGTTCTTATCCAAAAGTCCCTTTAGGGCATCTCTTGACACATGGTCTGAAGGTAATTTTGGGAAATAGAGAGGTAAGAAAGAATAAGAGGCGCCAACAAAAGATTCAGAGAGAGAGAGAGAGAGAGAGAGCGAGAGCGAGCGAGCCTACACAATGGAATGAAAAGAGAGAGGGATGTAGAATATCATGGAAACCAGAAGAAAGGAACTTCAAAAGTGAAATGAGTAGATAGATACAGTAGACATTTGGAGGGGGATTAACCTTGTTATTGGTCTTTTCAAAAAATTGTTTGCACTTAGGAACAAGTAAGGCAATGGCCATATTTTTCAGTTGCTTTTATTCTACACGGAACAGAGTTAATATGTAGAAATGTTTGGATTATAGTACAAAAAATACTTTTAGACTCATTAGATGCTGTTTAAAAGATTACAAGGGGATTTTGGGCTAAGCCACGACACATGATTTTATGACATGGTAGAAAGTGTTTCACAATATTACATGTAATTATATATGTAATCATGTATAGGTAATATGTTCACTTTGACCTTCTGATTACCTATTTCATATTTATTTTTGTGTTTTTTATTTATTGAGGACCATTATTGCATATTTTCTTTTCCATTATGACAGTTCATATTAAAAGATATGTCTGTATCCCAGGTAGAGTGATTAAAAATATATTACACATTAGACACATTAATTGAGGATCTGGGATATAGGCTGTGATACACTGAACTGTGGGGGCAGGAGGCCTGACCCCTTATAAGCTGTGAGGTTTTGGTCAAGGGTCAATTTTTCAGTCTCCGTTACCTCATGTGATAAATAAGGATTATAATGAATAACATGGGGGATGTTATTTGCTTTATAAAATTATATTATGAGATTAATTAGGGAAAAACTACAGAACACAAAATTGCATATGTGGTACAATATCAACTATGTAAAAACATGTGTTGAGAAGTACCCGGAAGGATATAAACTGTAATGTTACCAGTAACTATCTCTAGGAAATAGAATCCCTACTGATTTTTATAAATATATTCTATCTTCAGTAATTTTGAATTTTCTCTACTGCGTTGATTTTTAGGAAAAAATAAATTTTATACACATCATGCCACGTATTTCGTGTCCTTCAAGGCATGTAGGTGATCATCTTCTGGATTCTCTTCAGCACTGAGATGAAAGATTCTAATGTTTCCTCTATCTCTCTTCTAAAGCTCTTCAACCAAAGCACTTTCTTCTGCCAGGCCTTCAGCCGTTTCCTGCCCCATGCACTTTTACCAGGGCCCACTCTTCTGGGGTACTTCCTGCGTTCGGTTCTGAGATAAGACCATTAGCCTCCACACAGCAGTCAAGAATAATCCAGTTCTACCCATAAAAAGCAAATCTGGAACCTA
>NW_011902687.1:0-2071 GCF_000151845.1 Pteropus vampyrus | reverse complement strand
CGTGTCGGGACGCTACACGCCTTTCCCCGAGCCTCCGGTGACTGCTCCAGCTCGCGCGGGCTTCTCCGACTACCCCGCACGAAAAGTGTCACCTCCTACCCGCCCAGCCCCGCCGACAACGCGAAACACTCTACTCCACGTGCATTTTGTTTGCTTTAATCCGTCTTCTTTACTTTACTCATCACACTGGGGATCTGAACTCTGCTTCGGTGAATCATTTCTTCCCTTGCCCCACTGCACTGTGAGGGAACCGTCACCCTTGCCCGTTTTGGGTGCTGCTGTGGCCTCGCCATCCAGACCGGTGCCTCAGAATAGCAGGTGCTTAATAGTCACTTTACTGGGGCGTCTGTTTTTTACTCCTGACAGAGCCAGGCTTGCCATTTTAGAAGGATGCATCTGGTGACGGTCCGGAACGTACCGGAACGTACCACAAAGACATGTAGGCTGGGGGCGGCCTGGATGACGGCAAAAATGAGGGGGAAAGAGAAGCCAGGCGGCCTGGCGGCCTGCCCCGCGGAATGGCGTCCGCCTGTGTGTGGAGAGCTAGGTTTCCCCCACCTGCAGTCTTGGCATCAGCGGCGCCCCACATGCTACTCCCAGATGCTCTTTCTCCAGCTTCCGCTTTGGGTCTCGCCTTGACGGTAACCTGTTCCCTGAGGCCTTGCGAGCCCCGGTAAGTGGATCGCCAGAGACCCGGCACCCCCAGCTGCGGGGCTGAGCGGTTGGGAGAGTTTCCGTGAGGCAGGGGTTTGTCTCTCATTGTTGCTTTCCAGCACCTGGCACATAGTAAGTGCTCAGTAAATGTTTATTGAATGAGTCAATAAGTGGTTTTCCTGTGGTTCCTTTTGTCTCCCTGTTAACTCGTTTTTCTGCTTTGATGGGGCAGTTCTGGAGTTCTTCTCGTGGGGCGGTGAGCATTGAAAGCTGCTTGTTTGGAAGGACTCGTCTGTCTTAGAAGACAGCTCTGCCACGTGGTCAGGCTGTTTCTCTCCACTTCGGACGTCTCCCTTCCTCCCCCGCTGCCACGTTTGGGGCTGATTTACCTTGGAGGACATCCCTGCCTTGCTACTCGGTGGTTGGTTCAGAAGGTCATGGGCACCGAGAGGCACTGGGTAGGGGAAGGGCTCAAGCCTAAAATCCCATGGGTTTATCAACACCCGTCTGAGACAGGCTCACAGGACTGCAGACGATGGACAGGTGTGAGGATTCGAATTAGACAACATCTATTTAGTGCTTTCTGTGTGTAGGAAACTGGTTTATGCCATGGGAGACCCTTCGAAGCTAAAGCACGCCCCTGGGGGCACAGCTGGGCGAGCCACACGCCCCTCCAGGACGCTCACAGACGGAGAAACCGTGGAAGCGTGAAGCCTGCTGGACTGTTGGCTTCGGAGCACCCGCAATCCAGCCCTGAGAGTTTAGGGATCACCAGGGAGACAGCCAGTATTCGGCGTGGTGACCTTAAAAGGGCAGTAAGAGCTTGAACCATTAGAAAAATGAAGTGTCACAGGCAAAAAGGGGGATCGGTGAATCTTCTCTAACAAAGGCACAAAGGGCGGAGCACGCCTGGGTCACCTTAATTAGGGTCTCAGAGCCCTCCAGTCCCCTAGGGCAGGGGTCCCCAACCCCTGGGCCTGTTAGGAAAAATAAAGGGGCTGCACAGCAGGAGGTGAGCTGCGGGCCAGCGAGTGAAGCTCTATCTGTATCTGCAGCCGCTCCCAGCACCGGCATCGCTGCCTCAGCTCCGCCTCAGATCATCAGCCATTAGATTCTCATAGGAGAACCGGTCCCTGGGGCCAAAAAGATTGGGGACCACCGCCCTAAGGAGCACTGGTTAAAGGTCCGCCATGTCCCAGCAGGGGCAGTGCGGGCTGGGCGGAGCTGTAAAGACCGCTCCAGTCCGCAGGTGCCAGGTGCGAGCCACGGTGCCGCCCGGAGGCTCTGTCCCGTGGGGCTGTCCCCCAGATGATGGTGGTGGCGTGTGTGTGTGTGTGTGTGTGTGTGTGTGTGTGTGTGAAGCTGGCTGCGATGCCAGGATTGGAGCTCGCTCCTGGCTCCCAGCTCCCGGCTCCCA
>NW_011902686.1:0-2130 GCF_000151845.1 Pteropus vampyrus | reverse complement strand
AGACATCTGGGGAAAATCGCAGAGTTTAGACTGATAATATAACCATAATGCATTCTCCAAGTCATGCAATGTTGGGCTGATTAACATTCATTCATTTTTCATTTGTTTATCAAGCATTTACTAAGCACCCACTTGTTAAGGACCAGGGACTGTGCTTGATACAGAAATATAATTGCAGATAAAAATGTTCTCTGTCCTAAGTGAGTTTATAGTCTATCATATAATCAAACAATCATATAAATTAAAATATTATTACAAACTATGAAAAGGGGTATGCAGAGAAGCACAGAGTGCTCAGTGACAAATGAGCGGGAGAATGGAGAAAACTGCCAGGAGGAACGGCTTCTCCAACTGGACTTGAAATTCAATTCGGGGGTGGAGGAGGAAGGGAGGGCTTGAACTCAGGAAATACAGCTTTATTTTCACGACCCTCTAACTGAAATTTAGCATTTCCTCCAATTTATAAATGTGGCCGGCATATACAGTAGCAGTACAGTTGTTACAGAGATCTTGAAATAGTGTTTATGCTCATCGTGGCTTTGAAATTATTATAGTTACTATATCTGCCACAAGATCATAGTTAATGCAGATAGTTAATGAATTAATGAAGAAGTGTATACATTATGATATCACAATTAAAGAAAAATTTGATAACCTGTTTCAATAGGATTTTGCTCCTGTGTAGAGTATGGATTTAAAAACATGATTCTGAGAAGAGAGTACATAGGCTTCATCAGACAGCCAAAGGGACCTTTGAGAAAAAATGGTTAAGAATCCTTTTTTTTTTCAAGTGATGTAACTACGTCAGCATCTCCTTCCCCTACTACTACCCCCTCTGCAGGACCATAGGAAGATGCCAGGACCCAATCTCCACGGGCAAGCAGTCAGGTAGTGTTCCCAGGAGGCTAGCACCAGACACAAAAACTCCCAGCCTCAGCACTGATACTCATGCAAAGTGTAGCGTAGAGGAGTGAACTTTCTGAGCTTGGACAATGAGCATTGTAGCAGTGACCTTGATGTTCTGAAGACCAGAGACCCTGGACACTGCCTATCCCCTCTTCATCAAAATTTTTTTAAAAGCACAGAAATGGGATTTCTTATCTCCCTAGTGAGCTGGGAATAGAAATCTTATTTTTTGAAGTAAACGATGTGCCTTTTTTTTTTTTTTGTCTCAAGTGTCATAGTTGAATATGATTGATATCTGCTTTACTGAGAGCTGAACGATGAATAAGTTAACTTAGTAAGTTTGGTAGGAACGGGGCTGTTCTTGGCAGAAGACAGAATCTGCAAAGGCCCAGGGATGAGGAAGAGCATGACACTTGTGGAAAGCAAAGTCTGAGCATCTCAAAGTAAGACTGGAGAGGAAGTGGGAGCCTATGATTTTAGAGCCTTTTCTGCTACAGGCCGTGTTATTTCTCATAACAATCCCAGAATGACTTCAAGTGTTTAAGGCTTTAAGTATGTGTTTAGAGTGGGGTAAGCAGAAAAGAAGGGTGTGAAATAATTAAATTTGCATTTTACATAAATCTCTTTGGCTAAAACCTTTTTGGCAATCTACTGCACTTGTCTGGTGAGAGGTGACAGTGACTTGGACCAGAAGGGAGGTGATGGGGTGAAGAGGAGTGAGGGGATTCTAGAAAGAGGGAATAAATCTGATCAGATTTGGGGATGGATCTCCAGGGTGAGACATGTCGGAGTGCCCGGTTTGTAAGTTTGATGGTATGGCACTCGTTGAAGAAGTCTCAACCCTCAGATAAGGCGGGAAGGGGAAAGGAGAAATCAGGAGTTTGGCTATGATATTATTGAAAATGAGGCGATTTTGAGACATAGCAGCTAAGGCTGAATAAGTAGTTAGATATATGGGTATGAGAGAGGATTTTCCATTAATCATGTAGAGTCAAGTAAAGATCTTTAAATTTTCAGATTTTTAAGCCACTTTATTATATTTAGCCCTTAAATGTGAGGACGGTGATGGTGATGGTGATGGCGATGGCGATGGCGATGGCGATGGCGATGGCGATGGCGATGGCGATGGCGATGGCGATGGTGATGGTGATGGTGGTGGTGATGACGATGGTGGTGGTGATGGTGGTGGTGATGATGATGGTGATGGTGATGGTAATGATGATG
>NW_011902685.1:0-1909 GCF_000151845.1 Pteropus vampyrus | reverse complement strand
GCTTTATCATAGTCTTTCTCCAGCTTAATTTATCAGTAATATATCTTGCCACTACAGTTTATTTTTCCAAACATTTTGAATTTGTTTATCATCTTTCAATTGAGCAATAACTTACCTGGATAATGTGGCCTTATGCTCATGTTTAGTTTTTAATTATTTTATTGTGATATAACTTATATAGACTAAAAGACACATATTTAAATTATGCAGTTCCATAGATTTTTACACACACACACACACACACACACACACACACAAAATCTGTTTATAGATAAAACTAAAAAGACATTTACATACCCCCAAAATTATACTCTGACTCTTCCTTCCTGGTGAATACATGGTGAAAACATATTGTCTGTAACCTAAACTTAAATTATTGGCTTTTTTTTTTTTGCATTTATTGCATTGATTGTTGAATTCTATGAAATTGCATTTGATTTCAGAAAAAAATTAAATGTTTTACTTATTTCAAAATCTCCTTTATATCTTATCTTTTAAAATCAATAACAATCAGCTACATTTCTTCTGCTTCATTCAAGTAAATTTATATGTTATTCTTGTATCCTCTCTTCTGCCTGAAGGTCTTTCCTTAACATTTCATGAGTATGTCCAATTTTTTTTAGTTTTTGTATGTCTGGAAAAAAAAACTCTACATTTCACCACATTTTTATAAAACATAAAAACATTTAACCTAAGTTTTGAAAGATATCTTTGCTTAATATAGAATTCTGGGTTGTAGTGTTGTTAGTTTTATTTTGTTTTGTTTTTCTTTCATTACTTTAAATACGTTGCTCCACTGTCTTTGTATGCGCCTTGTTTCTGATGGATTTCTGCCGTTTTCTTTTTTGTGTGTTCCTCTGTAAATGTATTATTGCCCATTATCGCGCAACCCTGACTACTTTTAAGATTTTTCTCTTTATCACTGACCTTGAGCATTTGATTATTCTATGCCTTATTTTAGGGTTTCAAGGAATTTCTTGGATCTGTGAGTTTGTAATTTTCACTGTTTGAAAAGGTTTTAGATAATATTTTTGAAATATTTTTATATGACCTTTCCTCCTTCTTCTTTCTCTTTTTAGGATTTTATTTACCTGTATATCAAGTCACTTGAAATTGTCCTATAATTCATTATTATTTTTTACTCTCTTTTGTCTCTATTTCATTTAGGTTCTATTGCTGTCTGTTTCTAATTCTATAAAATAAATAACTGAGAAGCTAGAATATAAAGCATCATTTTTTTTTTTTTTTGGATAGGGTTTAATCGCTTATTTTCAAATAGTAATGACTTAAGCCTAAAATCTGAGGTTATTTTTACATATATCAGCTCTACCGTTAAATATCTATAATTTGGGTAATCGCTTAATTATCAATGACTTAGTGTTCATATATAAGCTTTAGTATTAGGATCCTGGGCTTTCAATGATTTTCAAACTTCTTTCCTTAGGACATTAGGTTACCTTGAAGGTGACAAAAGATATCAGACATTAAGCAATATGTGCTCAAATTTTCTCATCTGTCTTAAACTGTAGTAGCTTTGTAGGATTGTTTTATTTTGGGGGGTCTCAACATAGGATCTTGTTTAAAAATGACTTTTAAATTTTGCTGCATACACGATCTCAAGTATTTTTTGTTTTATCTCAAACATTGTATGATTAATCACCCAAACCCAAGGGAAAATTTTCTTTACCTGATAGAGCAGGTTCCAGAAGCTGAAATTAACCAGAAACTTCTGAGTCTTGTCTCTCTTACACTTCAAACTATTTGTTGCAAGATGTTTCCTTGTTTTCGCTTATGACACCAGGACTTATAAATCTCTTGATTTGTGAATATTTATTTCACCTCTATATCACAAATAAAAGCAAATTCATAAAACTTGTGGATAATTGTGCTATCCAGTCTTCTTTCATGG
>NW_011902684.1:0-2061 GCF_000151845.1 Pteropus vampyrus | reverse complement strand
CAGGAACTCCACGCTCTGGCTGCATTTGATCTTCACCGGGTCAGCATTGTGTAGCAGCGAAGAGCCTGGGCTCTGGAGCCAAACTAGCTGGGGTCTGAATCTGAATCTGGTTTTGCTACTTACTAGTTGTATGGCTGGGCTAGTTAGGGTAATTGTTTTGTCACTCAGTGCCTTCATCTATAAAATGGGAATAATAATACTCTTCCCAAATATGAATGTTATGAAGATTAAATGAGATAATTTGTGTCAAGTATTTAAAATAGTGCCTGAAGTATTAAGTTACTCAAAAACAAAAACAAAAATAACCAGAAGTTTTTCCTCTTCTGCTACTGCCACAAGGATACATTGGGTTCTGTTCACTTAAAACATCTTAATAAATCTCCATAGCACCACATGTTGTTGTACATATATTCATTAGTAATTATTATTATCCATTATTAATTTTTTAGGCATCTCCTATGTGCCAGGTGCTATTACATAATTACGTGAGGCAATGTGAGAGGCAAGGATTTAGCTTAAACAGATCTAGGCGAAATTCGGGGACCTTAAGCAAATAACTCGACCTCTCAGAACTTCAGGGAAGTTGCCTGTAAAATGGTGATCATGGTATCTTCACAAAAGCTGTGGGGAGGATTGAATACATTCAGTGTATAAAGAGTTTAGCAAAGTTCCAGACATTTGATAAGCATTCAATATTAAGGAGGAAGTAGAGGAAGAGGAAGAGGATTAATGTAGAGGTGATAGAAAACTTATAAAACATTATTTAGTTAGAAAACTAAGGTTCAATGAACCCAACCCTTGCCCTCCCATTCTGCACTGTTTAGGGACTCTATTTCTTGTTTGCCAGGTTCCCCTTGTTTGCCTATAATCCTTGTTGATAACTCTTTCTCATTGAATGATCCTGCTCTTAGCAAGCTCTGGAACTGTGGATTGGAGTTGACTATCTTTCAAGTATCACACATACTTTGAGATACTTTTTGATCTTCCTCCCTCCTAAGCAGATACAGCATCACCCTTGGGTGAAGACTTATATAGCTATATCTATTGTGTCCCTTCACACATGCTACTTGATATTGCGGTTATCTGGGCACTTATCATATCTGCTCTAGTAGATCACAGTTTTGTTTTGTTCTGTTTTTAAGACAAAAGAGCTATGTTTTGCTTGGAAATCTTTTTATTTAATTCTAGTAGAATTCCAGACTCTGTAGTGATTCTCCCAGATCGTTGCCTCTTCATTCCCCCCTCCCCCCGCAGCCCCGAAAATAAATATTTTGTTTTACTGGGGATATTGGGAAAAGGAACATCAGGCATTACCACTCTCAGCCTCCAAACTGATGATTTTCCTATGCCTAATCTCCAAAGGAGCAATGAACTACCTTTTAGGCAAAGCATACCTCTTTACTTATACACATATCGCTATATAACTTTACTTATGCTCTATTTAAGAGAGCTGGCCAGCATAGCCTCAGGTTAATAGCATGTGCTCTGTTTAGCCCTTGCTCCCAGGGTAAGAGTAAGAATTAAATCAGTTTGCCGGTGAAAAGGACTTAATAGGTAGAGTACTTAGCACATTGTATACACTTGGTAAATGTTAGCTATTATTATTACCTCTATCACCTTCTATGGCTTGGTTCTTCAATAATCTCCTTTCATCCCTTCCCTCAATCTTATTCTCAAGTCTTCCTAACCTAACAATACCTTTCTCAACCTTGTATTCTACATAATTCATTACAGTCACTAGATTCTTTCCTTGACTATAAATCAAACTTCTGGAATGAACAGTTCACATTTGCTAGTTTTATAACTTGTCTTCTCATTCCCTCTCTGACCCCCTGTAGACAATCTAGATTCCAGACCCAACATTCTACTGCCTCTGGTCTGACAAAGGCCACCAGTGACCTCTTTGGTGTTCATCCTACTTGATGTCTTTGAAATGTAACACTTCTCCTTTTGAAAAAATCTCTCCCCACTTTACTCTTGGTCTCCCTACTATTTCTGTATCATCTCCTCTCTCGTTCACTGGCTCCATTTCCTTTGCTCACTCCTGAATGTTAGTATTCC
>NW_011902683.1:0-2108 GCF_000151845.1 Pteropus vampyrus | reverse complement strand
CCCCCCACCATGTTGCCTTCATAACTATAGTGAAACTCGGATTCTTATAAGGGACTTTCAGTGTTATAAAATGCTTAATAAAGGTTGTGAGTTTAAGACATTGTTTTAACACTACTAAATAAAACCTCTTGGTGGAGGGATCTACTGAGCCTGCTCTCTAGTGCGCTGGCCAAAGGAAAACTGACCCTCAGTGTTCTTTTCCCAAGTTAGGCATCAGCAAATTAATGTGGGAAGAGGGGAGGCCACTACAGATGGGCATCTGCAGGAAGTGTTAATCTAAACACCCTAAATACTTTCATCTGAAATGAAATGTGTAAAATTGGATTTCTGAACCACAAGACAGGTAAGGCAGTCTTCCAAAGACAGGTTTAGAGGATGATCTTCACCTTGAGTCTAAAATTCGTTTTAGACCATTGAACATACCCAACTATTATTTGCTTGAGTCACAGAGAAATCACAGAATTTTTGAGCAGAAAGAGAATAAAACCCACACTTCTTATTGAGTAGGAGTCAGGAAAGAAGTTGGAATTAGGCAACAGGAATGTATTTCTTTATGAATATTTTTTCATACTGTAGTTTAATGTAAACATCTTTTTCCATAACTCAAAGGTTCTCATTGCCCACAGATAACTCACTTCAGAGGCATATATTTTTTGAAAAATAATGTTCTGGGTGACTGGGGAGAGAAGTGCCCTGTGGCAGGTTTTTAGGAATTCTTTCTGCTTTACCACTTAAAAGAGACTCAAAGTTGAGGAACCACCCACACCTTTTGCTCCCTGGAGAACTCTGTGCTAAACTGAGTTCTTTCAGTTCTCTGCGACTCACATTTAAGCAGTTAGGAACACTGCACACAAGCAGGAATCGAAGTTAAATTCAAAAGTGGAATTTCAAGGACCATTCACATATTGGAGCAGCACCATTGGGATTCCCACGACAATGCTACTTTGACTGTTATTTGCTTGGTGCCTTTTATTGCCCATGCCAAAGATCAGTACTGGGGGAAGCAGAGTAGGCCATATGGGTTAGACAAGTCTCTTAGCCAATTTGTACCTTAGTTTCCTCATTTGAAAAAAAATGAATGGATCTTAGAACATATTTTTCAGAGTTCATACTAGGCTTATACCCAGCTAACCAATCACTGTATGATGTTCTCACACACAGACACACATATATATTTACATGTATTCATCTTCTATTTCACTTACAACTTGTGTAAAAACTGCATTCCATGCCAGGCCTGAAATGTTCCAAAGCTCAGTTCTGTGAGTAAATTACACCCAAGATTTCTACAAAAAAAGACACAGCAAAAGAAGAAGATAAAAGGATATTTTTAGAATATTTATCCTTTGGTAGTGATTCTAATTTATATATGATGAAACAACGTCAATACCCCCTCTATACATTAAGAAATATCACTGTGGAAGATATTTGCTTATGATTTATACTTTCACTTTTATACATGTGGTATATTAGATACAAAACAGTTAAGTGCTCGAAAAAATGGCATAGATGATAGAGGCTCTGTTCATCCCTCTGGCGACCAAATCAAAGTTGTGACAGAAACAGGGAGCGGCAGCAAGGAAAAACTGTCTGGGATCTAGATGAACAAGCCATACAACTAGGGAGAAATTCAAGAAATCACCCTGCAATGGCGGAAGGTAGGACGGGGCAAGGACACGAGGGTGCCCAGTCTCCAGCGGCTGAGTGAGACGGAGGCTGCGGCAGTGGCTGAAGCCTTTTAAAGAGGCCGCGTCCGCTAGCGGATTTTCATCCACAAGCATATTTTCACGGTGACAGACCTGCTCACTCTGAGCACCAGTGCTGATTCGGCTGCGCGCAGGGGGCATCAGGGACTTACAGGGAGACCTTGTCGGAGTGAGGGCTGGAAGCGAGACTCACTCCGTACAGAAGTGCCAGCGCTATCCATTGTTCCCTGTTGAGCCCTCTCCAGTCCCAGTGCCGGTACACTGCAATGTCATAGCCGAGATGTCATCAAACTAGATGACAGATGTCGATCTGCCCAGAGGATTCCATGAAACCCCGCCTACCCCAACTCGTGGCTCTACCCAAGCCACATCTGGGTATATCCCCAGCGAGTCAAGGGCGCC
>NW_011902682.1:0-1222 GCF_000151845.1 Pteropus vampyrus | reverse complement strand
AAAAAAAATGAAATATCACTAAATATCACTATATTACCTCCCTACCAGACTAAAACAAAGAAAAATGGTTGATGAGGATGTTGAGCAACTGGAATTTTCATAGGCTGCTAATAGAAATATAAATTATTGAAACCATTTTGGAAAACTTCTTAGCATCATGTATTAAATTAAACATGTGCATACCCTATGACCAAGAAATTCCATTCTAAGCATTATTCAACATAATAAAAGGACCAAATGTATAATAATTGATGACACACTATTCATGATGGCCAAAAACTGGAAATTTACCCAGATACTAATCAATAGGAGAATGATTGAAAAACGTTTTTATATTCATGCTGTGGAATATTGTTCAGCAATGTGAATAAACACATTTCGACTACTTGCAATAACATTGATGACTCATAAACATAATATTAAGCAAAAGAATCAAGACACAAAAGAAGTCAGCCAGTACTATTCCATTTATATCAGGTTTTTTCAAAGGACGAAATTAATCTACAGTGTTAAAGTCAAGATTGTGTTTCCTACTGAGGGCCTAGTGATGGGAGGGAGAAAAAAGGTGGACATGTAAGGTTCTGGCACTATTCTATTTTTTGATCTGAATTCTGGTTACACATTTGTGTGCGATTTGTGAAAATTCATTAAACTATATGCACTTACGATAGATGTACTTTTCTGCACGAATATTAGATTTCAACAACAAAAAATTTAATATTTAAGAATAAATCCAGCCAAATGTGTCCAAAACTTCAAACCAGAAAATTATAAAACATTTTTGAGAGAATTAAAGAAGACCAAAACAAATGAAGAGATATGCCATGTTGTGAATTATAGGACAATATCCATAAAGATATATGAGCCCCGATGTTCTTTGCAGCATTATTCACAGTGCTCAAGACATGGATACAACTGAATTGCCTTTCTATAGGTGACTGGATAAAGAAGATGTGGTATATATATACACAATGGAATATTACTTAGCCATAAGAAAAGATGAAATACTGCCATTTGCAACAACATAAATGGATCTTGGGATTGTCATGTTAAGAGAAGTAAGTCAGATGGAAGTTGAGAACCATATGATTTCACTCATATGTGGGGTATAAAACTAAAAGCAACAAATGAACAGAGACTCATGGGCATGAACAACAGTTTAGTGGTTACCCGAGGGAAAGCAAGGCTGGGAGAGGTAGGTATTAGGGTAAAGGGGGTCAAA
>NW_011902681.1:0-2705 GCF_000151845.1 Pteropus vampyrus | reverse complement strand
TCTCCCTCGGCTGCAAAACGCTCTCAGCGTCCACCAGAAGTGTAGTGACCCGTGCACGGCCAGAAGAGCTGACGTACATCTCGCCGGAGGCTCATAGGCTGTCGTGTTTCGCTAGGGCTTAGAACGGCTGAAAAAGTTTAATCGCTTGTTTCCATTTATCAAAATCCTCTAGGCCCCCCAACCCCAGACCACGGTCAGCTGAGAGCCCGCCTTGTACAGCACAAACTTACCACCGAGTGTGTCGGTGTCTCCCTGGTAAACGTGAGCATGCACACCCAGAGAAAAGATTTTGTTAGTTACTGTTCATTAAAACAAACGAATAATCAAGATCTACTTTGTAGCTGCCATTTTAGAGTATATATGAATTCAGCTCACACACACACACACACACACACACACACACACACACACACACTCATACACTGCATGAAAAGCTGGGCTGTGAAGCCTCCAGTACTTCCGTAATGAACCTTAGTTTAGCTGTTCATAAGAGTGTGAAAATCTGAACCATGGAAACACAGACGCGTTCCATGATGACGTCCTCCTTTTTATACTATTACTAGATGTGGGGAAAAAAAAAACATATTCTTAAATTTTTTAAATAATATTTGACGTAAATATTATATTCTATTATACCACTCTTAATCATTGTAGGAACTAATAAAAATAGGCATTTAATTTAAAAAAACTTCAACCTTAAATATAAATACATCGTTCAGAGGTTGTCGGGGTAGTTTTGGGGCAGGCTGATTAACTGTTTATTCACTGCTGTAATTAAACAACAAGATTTCTACCTACGACAGAGCTCTTATTGCTCAGAGAGAAAGGGCAAGGTGGATGTGAGCTACTTCCTTCTGTATAATCCCGTTTGAACGTGGGAGGAGGATGCTTTCCCAAGAGCCTGCCTCGCTTCCTACATCACAGGTCCCAGGATGGGGAGATGGAGAGTCACCCCTTCGACCGGGACCGATGCACCTTCTTCCTTTAAATGTAGCTCAATCAGAGGGTAGAGAGATTGCCATTTGCAGTACTCATTCTGTGAGAGTGATCGTTCTAGGAAGAGGCACTCAAACATGTGTTTAGACAGATAAATGGCGCTCTGGTGGGTATCATTCACAGCTCTGAACAAGGATCGTTCTTGTTAAAAGCTTGATGGGAAGAGTCGGCTCGTTGTGTTCTATGATCAAACTGGCCCGTTTTATGTATTTGGAAGGAGACGTAATACAGGAATCAACGGAATTGAAACATTTTTTATTTTTAAATTTTTTATGGAGGGAAGATGGTAAAAAATAGAAATCGATTCCTTCTCAAAAGCGTAGACGTTTGCGGCTGATGAAAAATAGGCGTAGTGTGCGAAATGGACTTGGAGAGGTAGGAAAAGTCGGAACAAATGTGTCTGGCGGGAGGATGCTGCCTGCTCCGTCCCCGTCCCCCTGGTAAAGCGGGTGAACAGAGTGCTCGTGGCTCGGTCACCGGGGCCATCAGATGATCGGAAAGCTGCCTGTGACAGCCTCCCCTGCCAGGTACCCAGAGTCCCAAATCACTGAGGTGTCCCAGGACACACCTCAGAAGAGCCTGACTCTGCGGGCAGAGGTGGGAGAGCTCTTTCCAAAGCAACCTGGGATAAAAAAGAGCTGGACTTCCTTAACGAGTTAAATACTGGGGGTCACATACGCATGTGGTTCCCAAATTGTCTCATACTGTGCTTAAATAGGATGTTTTCCAATTCAGCTACAAAAAAAAATTTTGGCAAAATTAGCTAACATGATGGCTTAAGTGCCTGAACGTAGAGTTCTACTTTTCAGCCAGAGAAGATGGCTTTTTCCATGAAGGTGTCACTGTGCTAGGAAGCCGACCGGGGTGGTCTGGACCTCAAGGATCATGAAGGAACACGAGATCCCCTGAGATCGTGATTCGGGGGGTGGGGGGGGTCGGCTCAATAGGAGAGGGGCAGCGTCCCAGCTCCCACAGAGGTGGTGTTCTGGCTACGGAGGCGAGGTGACTCACACAGCACTGACCACCGTGAAGAGGACACAGACGCATAACGGGATCGGCCGGACCCCCACAGGGGCTGCTGGCGGGATGACGAGAAGCAGCGGACACAGCAAAGAGCTAAAGCGGCAGCGCTCCACGCAGAGGGACAGCCTACAGGGAGGACCACTCGGATCCCGAAACAAAAGCTCGGTGTCCTACTTACTGGGGCGCAGTGATGAGGCACAGATTCATCAGGATAAACAGAGAAAGGCAACCTCACGCTGCGGGTTTGGAGGGGCCCGACGCCACCACCTCGAACTGTGACCCGCCCCTAAAGCCAGGCCTCTGCTAGCCAGCTGTCTCGGGGACCCAGATAAAGTAGCAAGCCTAAGGATGATTCTGGGGTTCCGTCTCACGTTGTGACACAATTATGCTGCCTTTACATGACCATCGGGCGAGTAGGGCAGGCTGCGGGCCGGAGGTACCGTCGATGGTGGAGGGCGGGACAGTCAAAGCACTTCGTCTCTGTTTAAACAGGACTGATTGACCGTTCGGTGTCACATGAAAAATATCTCACATAACGACAACAACAACAACAACAACAACAAAAGTGCTCACATCACCTTTTCCCATCTTGGACACTGTCTGATAGAGGTAGCCTAAAAATATCTACAGACTGGAATTTTATATTTATTTTTTACCTTTTTTTTTTTTTTTTTTTTTTTTTCCTG
>NW_011902680.1:0-2586 GCF_000151845.1 Pteropus vampyrus | reverse complement strand
TAATAAGGACCCCCGCCATGTAGGGTTTAGAGCCCACCCTATGACCTCGCTTCACCCTTTTTACCTCTCACAGGCCCTGTTTCCAAAAGCAGCCGTAGTGGGGGTTAGGGCTTCAATATGTAAATTTAGGGGGAGCGCAGTTCAGCCCACCTCGGTCAGACAGCAGTGGGGCCAGACCCTGCGGTCACTGAGGGGTTCAGAGCAGAGGACGCACATCTGGTGACCCCGCCCTGGGCCGCCCCGGCTTCACTGGGTGAAAAACGACCCACGTGTGACGTGAAGGGGGCTGAGACGCCGCGGGGCTGTTGCACCAGTTCTGGAGGTTGATGGCGGCGGGTGGCGCCGGGGCGGGAAGCTCACGTGATCCAATGCGAGGGTGACGCTGAGGTTGGCCGATGGGCTGGAGGTGGGGTATGCAGAAAAAGAGGAGTCAAAGAAGACCCCCAGGTTGAAGTCTGAACACCTCGGAAGGGTCTCCCCCTTCCTGCAACGGCAGGTGCAGCAGGATGAGCGGCTTCGCGGGGGCGGGGGACGCCGGCGTCCGCGCGCGTGGCTCCAGCGGGAATGATGCGCAGTGTAACGTGCAGCGTTCGCACACTCCCCCTGCGTGTTTATGGTTTGTGCGGGCAGAGGTTGGGGGTGGGACGTTAGCGAGCATTAGCTCAACTCAGCCTTGTCGCTGGAACTCCCAACGAAGTGATGAATAACCTGGAGAGAGCAGCACGTTTCTAGAATTTCGTAAAGAATATTAATCCAAAATCAACAGCCCTCAGCGCGTATGATAGCTTTCCTATTAAAGTAAGAAACAAGGTAAATCTACCTATCGCCACCGTTATTATTGGTTGTCGAATTTCTTTAACTCTTCAAACGCGATTTAATTTACGGAGGTTCTGGGTTGCTGGTGCTCTAGAATGCATTGCGCGATTTCTCAAACTACTAATTGTAGGTGCCGTTTAGAGCTTTTTGAGGAATGTATGAATTTAAGTAGTTTCAGTAAAAATGTGTGGGGTCAGGAGGGAGGGGATGCTTCGCTCCTATTTTGAAAGAATAGATGGCGATGTCAAGTTTTGAACCTGGAGACCAGGCTTGGGACCCAGGTTTCCGGAGCTCACAGCCCGCGGAGGCGTTTGCTCAGGTGTGTGAGTCCCGGAGGCGTTTGCTCAGGTGTGTGAGTTCCGGGTCTTCCAGAGTGGGAGATTCTCCAGGCCAGGTAACTTCGACCGGGCCTGCCGAGTCCGGGGGCCTCCTCTGAGCTCACACGCCCGGCTGAGGGAGCACAGCCACGGACTGGAGCCCCGGCCTTCCTTTCTTGTCCCTGGGGCAAGTCACCCAGCAATTCTAGATTTTTCTCTTTGTTCCTCCCAGTGACCCTAGTTTTCAGCTGGTGTCATTGAACCTCAGCGGGAAGGGCAGCCTCGAGTGTTTCCTGTGGTTGGTATCTACTAGCGAACATTCTCTCAGCTTCCAGTTACCTGAAGACGTCTTTCTCCTCTGATGTCGAAGGATATTTTCACTGGACGTAGAATTTAGGGATGGTAGCTTTTGTGTTGTCGTTGCTTTCTGCCGTTGACGCCACCGTTTGACTCTTCTATCACTTGTTGGTTTCCACGTTTCTCCTTGTGTCTGGTCTTCAGCAGTTGACATGTGAAGTCCCCAGGTGATTTTCTTTGTCTCCACCCTTGCTGGCTTGGAGTTGCTCAGGTTTGGGGACTCTAGGCAGACATTTTCCACCGACTTTCAAAACGCGTCTCCGTCCATCGGGAGCATATGCCTTTTCAGCTCCATCCTCACCAACTTCTCCTGGCCCTTGACTGGCATGTCTGAGGTTGCCACCCACGTCTCTGAGGCTCCGTTCATTTTCCCTCAATGCTCTGTCTCTCGCTTCTTTAGTTTCAAAATTTTCGCTAGATTGATCTTCGAGTTACCTGACCAGTCTAGTATTAAGCCCATTTAGTGATTTTTTTCTCATTGCAGTTCTTGAACTTTTGGGTTCTAGATTTGGCATTTGATTCTTTTAAAAATCTTCATTTCTCTGATGAGATTCCGCATTTACTCCTAAGACTGTATCTTTCTTTAATTCTCTGAATATATTTATAATAGTTTTTTTTTTTTTTAATCATCTTTGCCTAATAAACCTAGTATCTGGGTCACCTCATGGTGCTTTATTTTATTCTCTGTTTTTATTCTTTGCCTAGAAAAAACTGATTTTACATATATAAACAGACACACACATATATGATATCTAATAGTATTTTGTTGTTTGGACATTATGGATGACATTTTAGAGACCTTAGAGTTTGTTATCTTCAACTGAAGAGGAAAGTTTATTTTTTTCTTGCTTTAGTAGCCAGTTCAGTCCCTGACTGCTGACCTTGAACTCATGTTAGGGAGAAGCTGTGGAAGGCCCAGGGTGCACCTGTGCCTCTTTAGTTTGACAGGCTTCCACTTCCTACTTGGCTCTTCCCTCTGGGTCTTTATACTCATGAGGGTGGGGCCAGGGTAGGCCTTACTCTAGGCTGAGGTCCTTGCTCCCCAGGTGGCCTCTGCAGTGTGTCAGTTGGATGCCCTGATATTAAAGAGGTATTA
>NW_011902679.1:0-978 GCF_000151845.1 Pteropus vampyrus | reverse complement strand
ATATATTAATATTATGCACAGCAAGTATTAATTTGTTTTGTATCATTTAGGTACAAGAAACTTTATAGGGTTTTATTTTTTTTTAATCACTTGGATCTATGCCCCACTTACCAAAGAGGCAAAAACCTTATCTAAATCATATTTGCAATGGGGCATCTCACTCCCTACAATACACATCTCCCAGGGCTTATAGGGTTGAAACTGCTGTTCCTCCTGCTATATCTGGCTGCCTCAGGGCCTACTCTCTGCAGCATGTGAATCCTCTAGAGCCTGGTAGTTTGAGGGGCCAGCAAAGCAAACCCAGAATCCGCCTCTACTCTGTCCTCAAGGTCTACATTCAGAGTAACTATGGCAACCATAGCCATCCCAGTTCCCACTTCCTAACCTCTGGACAAGCAGAACAGTCTCAGAACTTCCCAAATCAACAGCCCTTCTCCTTTGCCCAATTATAGGAAAGATCCCTGGAGCAGACACCTCAAGCCCTGCCCATATCTCTTGGACACTTCTTTGTTCTCTGATAAACTCTCTGTGCCTGAGGGAATTTTTCTTTTTTTTTTTTCTCCAGAGCCAGGAAAAGCCTTTCTCCAATACAGCAATCTGAAAATTCCAGAGAATTAACACCAACCGGCTACTGGAACAGGCCTCAACTGATCCGAGATGGTGTGTAAATATTCTAGCTCCCTCACCCCCTTAGGAGAGTTGAGAGGGGGGTACAAAATGATTTTGAGTCAAATGTTTTATACCATTTCATAGTTTCCTTATGGCATCGAGCTCCATTTGCTCCTATGGGAACAAGGTAAATAATACACCTTTTGTCTCCTTCCCTTTCTTGTATCACTTCTCCCCTCATTGTTATTTTCTGCACTTCCCAAATGAATCTCCAGCACTTGAATCCTTTTCTCCATGTCTACTTCTGGGATAACCTAAACAAACACAATTTTCTTTTCCTTCTAGATCTGGGCACTCAGCCACTTCAAC
>NW_011902678.1:0-1814 GCF_000151845.1 Pteropus vampyrus | reverse complement strand
GCATTTTTACTCCACCCAGTGACAGCAGCCACCAGCTCATGCACCCTCCTCCCTACATAAATATCTGTCTCTCCTGCCCCTAGACTTCTCCGCCCTTGCCCATGAACTGCCATGGCAACGTATCCATTTTGAAGCGTGAGTCAGGTGAGAAGGACGAAGGTTGTTAATGCTGCCAGATAAGGACCCTCTTTCCCACCCTTCAGGTGGACCACTCCGAGGCACGTCCTGGACAGCTCCACAGAGGGTTCCAGCAGGCTTGAGAGCACTGCCCACAGCCATGACCAGCTTGACGACACAGCCTTGGACTGGCTTTCCCACCTTCTCTGTTTCCCTTCCCTCAGTCTCCCACTCCTGTTCTCTGGAATCACTTACCAAAATAATCTACCTGCACACAAATCCTTGTCTTGGACTCTGTTTTCTGAGGCTTCCTAGTCCAAGCGAACAGAGGACATGGTACATATGCCAGCTCACACAGGTGCTGCACACATATGCTCGCCTGCACCCCTTGGTCATGTGTGCATATGCACACTACACACATCAATTGGGATTCTTCAGGGCTTGCTTTTTTTATCGGCATAAAGGAATTCAACTGTAGTCAAGGAAAATGAAGCATTTGTCCTTTCAGCCTCATCGGGGCTCTGGTTTTAGATGTCATTATTTCTTATGCTACAGTAGATTATATCACTAAAAATCCAGAGTCTACTAGCCTAATGTCAGTAAAGTCAATGCCATGCTCACTGAAGAAGTCTTTTATTAAATTTCTCTGCCTGTGTCTAATCCTCAGCTCTGTCTCTGCTCACCTATAGGAGAGAGGAAAGTTCAAGGTCAAAGAACTAGTCGTGGGTTTGGTGATCGACAATATCGTACACCTTACTAATGGTAAGGATTGCTCAACTGGCAGAGCCAGAACTAGAATCATATTACTTGTAATATGACCTAGCAAGCCATATAATTTCTCTGAACCTCAGTTTCCCCAACTGTAAAATGAGGACTTTTTTCCAAAACAGACTAGAATTCAGATATTTTGCTAATTTGCAACCATTTCCTCCATTACTCAGAATATCAATATCTTGTGTATCAGAGAAGGATAAAGGATTTAAGATGGATTAGGAACTGAGCTAGACATGATTTAATTACAGCCTTTATTTCATTTAACGTTCATAGCAGCCTGCGTTCTTTCCATTTTATAATGTGGCCACTGGAGTTCAAGAGTCCGAGTAACACTCTCAAAGTCGATCAGATGATAACTGGCAGCACCAGGCCTTGGACTGATGTCTCTGAGTCTAAACCCATTTGCTTCCCACTGCTCCACTCCGCAGCTAACCAAGGTATGGGGGACAATATGATGCACAGTCAGAATTCAAAGATTCCTATAGGTCTCAACTCACCTGCTAAGCAGAAAGTCCCTTAAAAGCCAGGGTCCCATGGATGAAACTAGTTTCCTATGGCTGCTGTAACAAACTGCCATAAATTTGATGACTTAAAACAACACACATTTATCCTCCTAACAGTTCTGAGGTCAGAAGTTCAAAATGATTTCACTAGCCAAATCCCAGATGTTGGCAGGGGAGAGTCCTTCCAGAGACTCTAGACTTCTTTTCTTGCCTTTTCCAGCCTCTAGAGCTGCATGTCTTGCATTTCTTGCATTCCTTGGCTCACGGCCCCTTCCTTCATCTCCAAAGTCGGTATCTTCTCTCTCTGACTCTGCCTCACTCTGCTTCTAGCAGATGGCTTTCTTCTTGGAGGCTTCCTACTGCTCAAGCAGGCAGCCAGTGAGGCACTTTAGTATTTTTCTTCCACCAAAGATATATTCC
>NW_011902677.1:0-1381 GCF_000151845.1 Pteropus vampyrus | reverse complement strand
TATATATCACAGTACTGGACAGTCCTCTGATTAAATGAATATTTAATAGTACTTCAAGATCCATGTTTTGGGATGAGCTTACCTGCCTTTTCCATTTATAATATCTTCACACTACTGGGATGCCAGAGATAATTCAAACAATATTAAAGGTTCAGATCATAGCAGCATGAGCGCCTAAATGCCTACTTGATTTGTTAAATACTTACGGAATTCTGTCTTGATAAAAATGGGTATGAAGTAGCTGAATTATTCAGTAACTTATAATTCTGGCTTCCTGAAGAACATATTCTCAAGAATTTACATTAAGAATTATGTTAATAAAAGAGATATGTCAACATATATAAGGTACAGTTATTATCACTTTCGAGATCTAAATTTCATTTGATTTGGCATCTTGATTTCTAGAGACAACAAGGAGATGAAAAATGATTACAACAGGTTTCAGTCTGTTACAATATTAAAATGATGAATCAGTTACTCTGAAATGAATGTACTATGAGTGTTCTATTCATGGTACAATGCAATTATAGCTAGCACCAAATCTAACACTGTTTAACTCTCCACATAATATTTTGACTTATCTTGATCCAAAATTCTCAGAGAGGAGGTGCATTGAAGTTACTAGAAAACACTGACTTGGAATAGGGTAGATCTTAAAAGCTTATTTGCGGGAAGTACTCTGGCTTATGCAACAGATCACTGAGAAGCCTGGAAAAACAAACCCCGGAAAAGAATCATTAGGTGCCAATTATATAAACAACAAGAAGACTTTGTTAGGTATGAACCAATAAGATTCCTTGCTATTGAAAAACATGTCAAACATACTGTAATACCGGTAG
Organism: Pteropus vampyrus; assembly: GCF_000151845.1. Taxonomy (NCBI): domain Eukaryota; kingdom Metazoa; phylum Chordata; class Mammalia; order Chiroptera; family Pteropodidae; genus Pteropus; species Pteropus vampyrus. Next base: position 542 of record NW_011902677.1, on the reverse strand, counting down.
TTTAATAATATCAAGAAATTAGAGCAATAGCTAAAATCTTTAAAGCTAGACAAAAGATTTACAAATTGCCTCTCAATCCTTACCTTTGAAGAACTTATATTCTTGGGTTAAAACAAGCAATAATCAAGGAAAGAATTAATAAAATAATTACTGATTGTGGTTAGTACTGTGAAGAACCTTAAAAGGGTGTTGTGTATAACATTTGGTTTGTCTGATTTTCTCAGTTGTCTCAGAGAACAAACATTTGTGAAAGTCCCATTAGAAAGCTCTTATGGAAGAAAGACAGTTGTGTCATTATTATTTACTAGTTTATCCCAAAAGCCTAGTTTATTACCAGGTTCCTAATAAGTGTTTAATAAATTATTATTATTATTATTATTATTAGTTGTTGTTGTTGTTGTATGCTCTAAAATATTTATTGTGGTCCATAAACTGATTCTGGTTTACAAACTGTTACTGGTTTGTGATGACATAAGTATGAAAATTGAGAGTAAGCATTTAGAAATTCATTTTTATTATCTATTTTTTAAAATACTGATTTG
>NW_011902676.1:0-1844 GCF_000151845.1 Pteropus vampyrus | reverse complement strand
CAGAATTATGTACAAAAGTATGTGGTTTTGGAATTTTAATTCCTGCCTGGTTTTAGTCTGCTAACAATCTAGAAACAATAGTAGAGCAATGAGCCCAGGCAGCATTGCGGGAGGGCCGATGTGACAGATGAGGACCCTGAGGCTCAGGAGAGTCACATAACTGGCCAAATTTCACGCTCCACACCAGTGGGGCTGGCATCTCGAGCGATGTTTAGTCTAGCTCTGAAATGCTGTGATGCAGGTCTGCCTCCTGGAGAAGGCGGGCTCTGTCTCGCACTGGCCTGCACGTCCCTTTTCTCCTGCCCTTCCTGAGATCGCCTCGCCTGTTGTGGTCTAATCTTCATGTGGGGAAGGATCAGAAATGTATTCTTCCTAGAATGGCCATGACTGATGTAAAGTGCAGTGGAAACTCAGGCTGTTGTCACCCGCCTGGCATTTGTGTGATGTGGGCCAGGCAATGGTCATGGTCCCATTTTACAGATGACAAAATTGGAGTCAAGGGAGATGAGTACTGCACTGACTATGTGTCACACGCTCTAAGTAAATTAATGAAGTCCTGGGTGTCCCTTCCTATTCTGGTGCTTTCTCTATGGAACTATGGGACGATGGAGAGCGCCATTGCCTGGTGATCTTGGGCTGTGGTCAGGAAAGAAGCTGGGAGTTGACCAGACCATGTCCAAAATGATCACAAATTGCTTTCTGGTTCATCATGACTCTCATGAAACAGAAATTCTATCAATCACAGCAAAGACCCTGAGCTACCTTCCCAGCAAGTGCTGGGACCCATTGCCCACTGATTGATAATGAGCTTGCTCAGTCATGGAAGACACTCGCACAGTTGATCGTCCCGATTGATGCTGGACACTAGACTGGGACAATGTCATTCAAAGGTAACTTTCCCTCACTTTTTTCTCTCTGTATGTAGAGCTACAGAATTTTACAGCTGATAGGACACTTGGAGAATATCTCAGTAAACAGTCATTGTACACATGAGGAAGCTGAAGCACAGAAAGGCTAAGGAATACCCCAAAGGGGATAAATAACTAATTATATCTAATCACAAATAAGAAAAATCAAGAGGATGGGTGTGTAGATCATAAAGGCGGACAAACCAGCCGAAACAGTCATGAAACTATTCCTCTGTGAAATGGGCGATTTCGGGAAGAAGTGGAGTCTTTTAGAACAATAGCTGAGAACTGTGTCAAGTGTGCAATGAAGGGACTCACACATCTGGCTAGGGGAGTGCTGCGAGCGTGCATGCGTGTGCATGCGTGTGCATGCGTGTGCATGCATGTGCCTGTGTGTAGATGTGTTGCATGTGCCCCTGTGTGTGTAGATGTGTTGTGGAAGAAGATAGAATGAACATCAATGGTCTATTTGACCTTCTCTGCCTTTCTCTTCACATCTTAGTGTTTTATTAATAGCAAAGCATTCTCGCATACATTATCTCACTGGATCAACAACTTCGTTCTAAGGTTAAAGCAAGTATTGTATTTCCATTTTACAGATTGAAAAGCAAAGGCTCAGAGAACTTAGGTGACTGCCCTGCTGTCATGCCCTGGTAGTTGTAGGCACTGTAACTGGAACCCTGATGACTCGTTTCTAATCCCACCCTCTTCCCTCTGTGGACCTGCCTTCTTGCCTATTAGATTCTTGGATACTACTTCAGTCCTGTGCAGACATTACAGTCTCCGTTCAGCTGCAATTTTTGTATAGAGTGTCACATCCTCAGCGTGTGTGTGAGGGAGCGTGTGAATGTGTGTGTGCTGGTGTGGAGTTATTGGCCTTTGGAGTCAGACACACTGGTTCACAGTTCTAAGCTCTGCTATTTGTGTTGTGTCCTT
>NW_011902675.1:0-3544 GCF_000151845.1 Pteropus vampyrus | reverse complement strand
TTTTATTCCTCTCTTTTCTTGTTCCTTGTATCCCTTATATCATCTATTGGTGAAATTTGTGTGGCAGGATGAGGAAGAGAAGAGAAAAAGTAGTCAGCGTGGAGAGTACTAAGATACTTTATTCCAGACAGCAGCGGTAGGTGAAGGGTGATGAAACAACATCATAGTAGAACGAGATTGAATGACTCTAGGCTCTGCCAGCAATTGGGCTTGAGCTTTAGTGTTAATTTCTTTTAGATTTGCAGAAGTCTGTAACTTTATTTCTTACAGTGTCATTGTGAAAAAGCTGTATGTCCTACATTCAGTGTTCAAGAGCCATCTCAGCCTCTTACATTCCCAGCCCACATCACTGTGTCTGCCTCGAAATTGAGCCAAAAACTCTACTTAGAAACCCCAAGAAGTGAAAATAGCAATTAAAAAAATGATAATGCTCAATGGATATATTTTTTTGTCAGTTAGTATGATAAACAACTTTTATTTAGATGTAAACAGTATTTTAAAAGAGCACTTCCTCTTTTTAAAAGACTGATTTTCATTGAAATTGATTCTGGCCTCTAAGCAGAGAGTTAGCCGCACAGGCAGTTTGCAAAAATACAGACAATTCAGGACAATTCTTTAATTTTGGGTTATTAAAAATGTTTATTTTCAGAATTAAGTTCTGTTTTCTCAGTTCACTGTGATATTTCAATTACTTTTATGTATCATCAGGATAAGTATTGAGATACCTTCACAGTAAATACCTTCACTATTTTTCTCACCTTGTATATTAAAAATGAAAGTATAGTGAGAGCTATATAGTCTAGGGGATAACAATTCTTTTTGTACAGTGTTCACGGAATTATCATTAGATTATATCTGATTTGCAAGTGAATGGGGAAATTATATACTCTTGAAAGGCCTTTAGTTGGTGGTTTCAGTAACTCATTAGGTTTTAAGTCTTCAAAACATGTAAATAGTAAAATGGGAAAATAGATTATGTTCTAATAAAAAAAACCAAACCTGTGTTTTTTTTTTAAAGGTTTATCGCACAGCTTATCTAGAGGATACACAGTTCTATCTCTTTGCAAATTGGAGAATTAGATAATATTTTTGAGAAAAATCTTTGGTTTGTGTTGAGGGTAGCAGTATTTTATAACTAACCTATGTCCTTGAAAATCCTGTATCTACCTTTGTTTTTTTTATAATAGAAAAATGTTGATTAATTAATTACCCAATTAATCAAGTACTAATTTTGTTAATTAATGGTAGAAAAATGACATTTGTAGACAAATGGCTTGGTAGACAAATGGCTTTTTGAGTAACGGTCTTTAATAATTTGAAGAATTCAGTCACCATTTTTAGTACAAATATTATTCTAACCTGATAAGCTTTTTTTTCTCCCAAGTTACATATTTGTGTACCATCCAGAGTAACTAACATCGTACAAATACTTTATTTCTTTCATTTCTATTACTTTTTACATTATGTCTAATTATTCTTTTTGTAGGAGTTTAGTTATTTTTGCTTGACCTCAACTTCTAACTCCAGTCAATTAACTTTTAAAAATGAATTTCTGAAAACTTGTCACAGTTCTCCACTTTCTAACACTCAGTCCTTTGCTTTTTCATTTCACAAAGTTTTCAAGAATATTCTCTGGAAATAACTAACTCTCTAATCCAAGTTCAATTAGCAAACAAAATTATGTATTTTCCTATAAGTTGAGGATGATCTTAGTGAGGTCAAGTACAGATTAAAAATAAGTGACATCAAATAAACAATACCGGAATAAAACATTTAATTCAACACCCGATGAAGAGTCAGGAGTTGAAATCCAAATTGGCACTTTTGACTGTTTGTTAAAGGTTTGTAGAATTCAAGGACCATGGTGTTGGCTTCTGCTTCTATTTTCCTCCTCTTCTTCCTCTCCATTTTTTTGTTCTTCTTTTTCTCTCTAGAGCATTACTTTGCTCCAAAAAAAAATTAACCTTAATAAAATTTAAGAAGGCATTCTGCCTTTCAACGACTCAACTCAGAAATCCCCAAATCTGGACAAAGAAGTAGCTATACGGTTCATTCATAGGAACTTGCAAAAATGTTTTAGGAAGATGAAACTTTACTGTTTGTGAGAGTAGTGGTCTGATTGCTAGAAGGGCGGAATACATCTTTCTGGACCACATTCCCCTGATAATAGGAGGCCATTAAAGAAATCAGATTTAATATAACAAATGTACTTAAAAAAAGGGGTGGAATAGGAACGTGCGTGAGTGACCTGTTTTAATTAAAAAAAAAAAAGTCTTCTACGTCATTCCAGTGTAACCTGCTGTCCCTTACTTCATAAGTTGGTAACGTCAATACACATTGCACAAGTTGCTTCTCTGTGATCTCAAATATGTTTAATTTAGTGAGGATCCAATACACTTTAGCACATGACCTAAATTATCATAGATAACCCTTCCTCATGGCCAGAGTTGCTCTTTAGAGCCTTACAAAATCATTTGTGTTATCTCTCTAAAAAAAAGTTAAAAAAAAAAAAAAACAGAGCTGTTCATCCTGCTAAGCACATTAGAATATGGTTTTGTTGCAGTGATAATCATTGTGCAAAAAAAGACTGATAAATTAAATTTTCAAAACATTTTCTTAGAAATATTATACTATTTAGAATGACAGGGGCCTAATGATTTAGTCATTCCATTTTATGAAGCTTGTGTTGTGGACATGTTTAGGCCAAATTTTAAGAAAATGCTTAGGTCATCATTAAGTGTAGAGTTTGATTTATGTAATTATTAGTTTCTTTAACTAATTATTCCATCATTTAAAAATTATTTTTATTTGAAATGTAGTACTTGTTCAGAACTTATATTTCTACACTTATTTGTACTAAAGGCTTTAGATCTAGTATTAAATAAATCAAGGATAATAAGATGATTTCACCTTTTAGATATGTTTCTTATATTTATAAAACAAGGGAATTAGAAAAGATGATTTTAAAGACTCCTTTCAGCTATATAAAACTACATTTTAAAAATATTCTCTCTTCATCTGATGAGAATTTAAGCAATACATTAACATTTTTTTTCAATTTCCTACAAAGCATCTTTCAGCAGGACACTATCCTGTTTCCTGATATACAATGCCTGATGCATACAAAGTCCTTAAATCCTGAACTGATTATTTTATTATTTTTTTTAGTAATTATAAACCTTATTTATGAGCAATCGTGAAAATTCAATGGCATTCATTTATCCAGATTCTGGAATAAGTAACTTCAAGCAATAGTATTTCAGATAGAAAAATATAAAATATCCTTTGCTGTTTTAAGTAAGTTCCACTAAATCAGCCTTTTAAAAATGTGGCTCCCAGTCTCATTTTTTCTACTAGTTAGATTAGTATAAAAAGTTGTTGTTTTATTTCTTCATTATTTTTCATTTCTTATATTATCTTAATTTTAAATATAATAATAAATTAGAGAAGTTATGGATTCTTTCTTTTCTCTCATTACTTGATTTTTACTGCTTACATTTTATTCATTTCTAGGTAATAAAACATTTCTTAGCATTGCTACCTC
>NW_011902674.1:0-1675 GCF_000151845.1 Pteropus vampyrus | reverse complement strand
CCAATACCCTTTTCTGTAGAAATTGACAATAAGAAATGTTTATTTTCACCAGTAAATTTTATAAAAGTAAATAGCAACAAACTATTTTCCAACTACTAAGTACGTAGAAATCCATGAAGGCCTAAGGAAACAGGCAATGACGTATTTTTGTGGCGGAAGTGTGGTTATATAACTTTTATAAAGGGTTAGTTTAACATTGTCTTATCGTTTACCGATTCTGTTTGTGGGACTTTATTTGTCACGAGTACTGAGTGTGGAAGATGTATGTTCGAGGATGTTTATTGTAATGTTATTTATTAATAGTGAAAAATTACAAAATATACATCAGAAGAGTTGGAGAGAATGCACAAATTATAAGAAAAATTTAAGATAACGGAGAAGTCTCAGAATTGCATAGCAGAGCTGAAAGCCCTGTAAATAATGTCATGTCAGAAACTATCAACTTAAGAACCGTGTCGGCCACAAAATGAGACTGCCAGAAAATAAGGAAAACAGGGAGGGAAGATAGTGTTTGTGGAAGTGATTCTGGAACGGCCCTTTAATTGGGCCACCCGCATGGCTTTGCCTGTTCTGTACTGTGCCCGGTTCCTGGTCTGTCTTCATCTTCCTTCTCCTTCCAGTGGGAGTCCTGCCAGACACACTTGAGTCCTCTACTTCTTGACTTTAAGGGTTCATGTATTTTAGGTATTCTAGGGCTCTAGGTGTCATGTCTCTATGGACCGGTTAAATGATTCAGTGAAAAACCTTCCTTGGTGCGTGCCTCTAGGGTTCCCCTTTGTCACCCCACAAACCCTACGCCTGTGTCCTGTCATTGTGAGCAGCCCTCACCAGGTCTGATCTGTGCAGTGAGGCTGGATGCAGACTCCTTGACAAGTATTAGTGATGGCCACCGATGGGTGGGAAAACCTTTTGATTGTCTCTTGATGAAGAAATGTTCTTCAGTGGTTTCAGTCATAAATAGTTTTACAAGTGCGATTGAGTTTGTGAAATAGGAAAAATACTTTTTGTGTGAGCATAATAATAAGTAACCCCATTTACAGTGGACTTCTTATAGTTAAGCTAGCTCACTCATAAATCAAATAATTCTTACTGGGCAAATTTTAACTAACATTGAATAAAATATGTATGTCAAAACATGGTAAATTAGAAGCCCTTCATTGCAGATTATCAGTTGATTAAAAAGTGATATAACTTAAATTCTAGAAGAAAATCAATCAGCAGATTGATTATTTAGAGAATCATAATGTTTTCAGCTTTTTCCATTTTCTATATTATTAACAGTTGTCCTTTTCTGTTGTTGCTTTGAACTGCTCTTTCCTCTTCTTCCTAAAATCTTCTGTGTAAAAGCCAGCAATGCTTAGGGCATCTTTTTCCATTTGGAAACTGCTGCAGACAGCAAACAATGGGATTTGAATTAAAAAATAAAAGCTTTGAGTTTGTTTTTGAAAGTGAATTGCTACTTCAAAAACGAGGCCCATGAGAGAAAATGGAACAGACTTAAACTTTAAAAACATTGCTTCACACTGTTTCTTTCACTTTGAAGAACTTTTACCTCGTTTAAGATTGCTTAAATAACCTAATTTTTACTCTAATGGTGAAATCCACTATAAGTGTTAGCTGTCAGCAATTAGTTGTATAAATTATACATATTTTAATTATGAAAATTTAATACTCT
>NW_011902673.1:0-1621 GCF_000151845.1 Pteropus vampyrus | reverse complement strand
AAACAAACAAACAAACAAACAAAAACCTAGGAATAAATTCAGCCAAGGAGGTAAAAGAACTGTATATTGGAAACTACAAGACATTAATAAAATAAACTGAAGACACAAATAAATGGAAAGTATTCTCTGCTCATGGATTAGAACAGTCAATATTGTTAAAATGTCTATACTACTCAAAGCAATTTACAGATTCAATGCAATCACTATCAAAATTCCAATGGCATTTCTTAAATAGAACAAGTAATCCTAAAATTTATATGAAACCATGCACAAAAAAAACATAGTCAAAGCAATCTTGAGAAAGAACAAAAAGCTGTAGGCATCACGGTCACTGATTTCAAACTATATTACAAAGCTATCATAATTAAAACAGTATGGTACTAGCCTAAAAACAGACACATAGATCGATGAAACAGAATAGAGAGCTCAAAAACAAATCCATGCATATATGGTCAATTAATTTACAACAAAAGGATCAAGAATATGTAATGAGGAAAGGACAGTCTCTTCAATAAATGGTGTTGGAAAAACTGGACAACCAAATTCAAAAAAATGAAATTCAACTATTATCTTATGCCGCACACAAAAATTAATTCAAAATGGATTAAAGATTTAAACATAAGGCTTGAAACAGTAAAATACCTAGTAGAAAACACAGGTGGTAAGCTCCTTGACACAGGTTGTGGCAATGGTATTTTGAACCTAACACCAAAAACAAAAGCAAAAATAAATAAATGGGACTCCCTCATACTAAAAATCTTCTGCACAGCAAAACAAACAAATAAAAAAAATTAATGAAATGAAAAGACAACCTACTAAATAAGAGAAAATATTTGCAAATCATATATCTGATAAGGGACTAATATCCAGTATATATAAAGAACTAATACAACTCAATAGCAAAAAATAATAATAATAAATAAAAATGGCCAAAAGATCTGAATAGACATTTTTTCCAAAGAAGACATACAGAACATCATTAATCATCAGGGAAATGCAAATCAAAACCACAATGAGTTATCACCTCATACCTATTAGAATGGCTATTATTGGAAGACAAGAAAAAGTGTTGGTGAGGATGTGCAGAAACAGGAACCCCTGTGCACTGTTAGTTGGATTGTAAATGGATGCAGCCACTATGTAAAACAGTGTGGAGGTAACTTAAAAAATCAAATATAGAACTACCAGAGTTCCAGTCAGGATGGCAGAGTAGGAAAGCACTGTGCTGTCCTCCTCCCATGACCACATTAAAATTACAACTAAACTTCAGAACAGGTATTATTGAGAATCGCCTAAAGTCTACCTGAACAGAAGTCTTACAACTGAGAACACACAAAAGCCACCTTGAGACTGGTAGAAGGGTTGGAGATGAGGAACAGGCTGGTCTCACACACACATGTGGTAGTTAAAAATTGGGAGGGATATCTCGGCTACCAAGGCCCCCCCAGGAGGAGCGAGGGGTCTCAGTCCCACCAAGCTCCCCAGCCCAGGATTCCAGTATCAGGAAGAGAAGTCCTCATATCTTCTGGACATGAAAACCAGTAGAGATTGTGGCTGAGTGAGACAGAGAAAGGCTGGAGCCCCAGGCATTCCTCTTAAGCGGCCCGTGCACAAACTTACC
>NW_011902672.1:0-2484 GCF_000151845.1 Pteropus vampyrus | reverse complement strand
TAAGTTAAAACTGGAGATGGGGAGAAGGAAGCCACCTTTGTAAGTTTAACGTTGTAAAAATCAGAATAATATCGACCACTTACTATGAGCCAGGCACTGTCTTAAACATTTACACATATTAACGCATTCTTACAACAACCCCCTGAGCGACGTTTAAGTGTCATTATTCTCATTTGACAAAATAAAGACGCTGAAGCACAGAATGGTTTAAGAGATTAGATCTTGAATAACTATTTAGATGAGTTTGCCGTTATCTTCAGAACTTTAACCCCATTTTAGACTCTCTGGCCCTAGCATGGGATGGGATGGCGTGGTGGTGGTGGGATGGAGGATAAGAATTATAAAATGCTTTACATTGTACACATGAATCCAAATAAATCCCTGCATACGTTTTCACTTCCCCCGCCCCTCCCCAAGCTAGAATTCATTCATTCAGTTGGCCCATTTGCATTGGGAGCCTTCTGTCATGTACTTCCCCACCAACCACAGTTTGGCTATGGCATGACCCTGGCCAAAATGTTTCAGAAGTCTTCAGAGGGAGTGATGTGTTTCTTTACAAAGGTTTATATTTTACTTTTAAAAGGGAAAGCACCTAATAAAGAGGTATTTATTATTGAGACAAAATTCCTCCTAAATCCCACCCACTCATATCATTTATTTATGTTAGTGAACATTTATTTTTGTGTGTGTGGTTTTCAATATGCTTACAACATTATGAGCTATTTATTAGACTTTGAAACCCTTTCACAGGTTTCGAAGTGCCCGAGGGTCTGCTTTATTCGGGACTCCTAAGACACATCCAGATAGATAAGGTCAATGTAGACACCTTATCCTTTCAGAAAGTACAATATTCTGCATCCCAGGCTATTTGGGTTGTTTGGAATGCTTATGAATACTATGCTCAACTAAGCATGCTCAACTAGTTCTCATTTTTGGCTAAAAATAAGATTGCAAATCCATTTTCCAGTCTTTAGAGAAGTCCCCGTGATGGTTTACCAAAGATACAAACCATTTCCCTTGTCAGAACATCACGCATTGAAGATGGAACTGCCTATAAATAAGCAGAAGAGAGCATATATTGAGGACAGAGGTGCAGTCACTGCATATTTGGAATACTTTTTGATGACAGGATAAAGACTGGTGAGAAAGGGTAAGGAATCAGCTTATAGAAGGTGCAGGCATAGCCTTATAATGGGCATGAAGAGTTTTATCATATGAAGAAAAGCACTTAGAGTCTAAATTTTATTGATATGATTGAGGAGAGTGTTTTTTTTCCCTAAATCACATATTTAAATTGTTACATGATAATCTCAATAAGTCCTCTCATATTCCATGCATTCGTAATTCTTAGTTAAAAAGCAAAATAAAAATGATTCTGTATTATTTAGTGTATTTTTATTTCACATTTTTGACTAGTAGTAGGCAAAATCTGTTTTCTGCTTACATCAAAGCATTTCAATGTAGTAGAATTAAAGCATATTGTATTTATCAAAATAAGGTGGTCGCTACCTTATATTTGCTGGCTATTCTTCAAATGGCATTTTAGAAAATAATTATATGTTCATATTTAGAGCTATAAAAATACTCTGACAAATTCTAAGAGCTCAGCATTCCATTCTTCGGTAAAAATTAAGAATTAATGTAAAACATAAGACAAAATAAAATAGTGTGATGTTTATATAGTACCCCCACATAGATGACATATCACTGTAGTCTTCCTTAAAACAATAATAGGCTACTGTAATATGCTCAGCCAGCAGGACATGTGAAATATTTACCAAATATTTGGTATGTATTTAATCATTCAACAAATGTTTATTGACTACTTACCATGGCAAGCCACTGTACAAGGCACTGGGAACACAGTTGTGAATAAATATGTTCCCTTCACTTCCTGTTGAGAGTTCAGAAGATAGACAAAAACAAATCAAGAAAAACTAATAGGAAAAATTACAAATTGTGGTATGTGTTATGAAGGGACAAATAGACCATCGTAAATATACTCTCATCCAAATTATGAAATCATCCAAATGATAAAATCTGTTTCAATGAATTACCTTGGTATTTCATCCTGATACCTTGTTCCATAATAACTTGAAAAGAGCTGATAGATTTGACTAAACTGCGTGTACACATTTATTTATGCAACAACAACAAATTTTACTGACTGCTTATGCGCCAGGCACTGTTCTAGGCCCAAGAGAAGGAACAGTGAACAAAAACAAAGTCATTATGTTCATGGTGATTTCATCCTCCTGAGAGGACAGTAAACAAATATGTGATGAAATGTCAGGAAGTGATAAATGATATGAAGAAAACTAAAGCAGACTGAGAATAGTGACCAGACTGCTATTTTATTTGGGTAAATTGTGAAGGAGTCTCTGAGGGGAGAAAAGTTTTCCCACAATGTTCCTTCTTTCGTCTCTTGGGTCAATTCAGTTAACGAATGCAGGATGCAGGATAACTTTGCTGCCTGTTGGTATT
>NW_011902671.1:0-3039 GCF_000151845.1 Pteropus vampyrus | reverse complement strand
AATCAAAAAGTTACTTCTAGCAGTCATAGCACTGCAGTAATTATTTTCACATATATGATTAATAGTCCTCAAATATCTGTTTTTCTCTTTTGTTTTATTGAAGTAAAATTCATATAACATAAAATCACCATTGTAACCTTTTAAAGTGTGCTGCTCATTGGTGTTTAGTATATTCACAATGTCATGTGAGGATCATCACTATCTAGTTCCAGAATATTTTCATCATCCCAAAAGGAAAACTCCTACCTGTTTAGCATTCTCTCTTTATTACCCCTCCCTCCAGCCATCGACAACCTCCAATCTGAGTTCCGTTTCTATGGATTTGCCTATTTTTTATATTTTATATAATTGGAAGTATCTTTTTGTATCTGGTTTATTTCACTTAGCATAATGTGTAAAGGTCCATACACATAGTTATATATATTAGTACTTTGGTTCTTTTTAACCCTTTTTTCATTTGCCTTGAGAATACTCTCCAGGGCACTTGAGGCTATAGCGTTTACCCCACAATAACTCGCAGATTACAGTCCTAACTTTACTCTCAAAATTTGCAGTGAAATATCTCAATTTTATTATTATTTTCACATCACTCTAGTGTATCAATGGTCTTTGGAAACAAATGACATCATTCTATTTACAGCATTCTGTTTTTAGTAGTTTGATCCCTGAAAATGTCAAATCCTAGAAAATGTAGCATTCCTACTCATAATGTTAAATGAACGCTGGTGGCAAGCTGCACTTTTTTTTTTCTAAATAGGAAAAGGGTTAATACTGTAGGCTGGTAGCTTAAAAAAATGGAAATTTGTTTTCTCACAGTTCTGGAGGCTGCAAAGTCCAAATTCAAGTTCCCAGCAGGATTTGATTTCTGTTGTATGTTCTCTTTCTGGCTTGCAGACAGTTGCCTCTGCCCGTATCCTCACATGGCCTTTCCTTGTGTGCATGTGGAGATTTCTCTCTTTCTAGTCTTATAAAACTATCAATCCTATCAGATTAGGACCCCACTTTTATGACCTCATTTAACTTTAATTACCTCTTAAAAGTCCTGTCTTCAAATACAATTACATTGGAGATTAGGGTTTCAACATAAGAATTTAGGGGATACAAAATTTAGTCCATAACATATGGCTATACCCCATTTTGTTTATTCATTCATCTCTTGAAAGACATTTGGGTGGGTTGTTTTCACCTTTCATCTATTGTGAATATGGCTTCTATGGACATTTATGTATAAGCTTTCGTTTAAACACTTCTTTTTAATTCTTTTGGGTATGTACAAAGGAGTGAAATTGCTGAACACTATGGTAATTCTTTCTTATTGAGAAATTACCAAACTGTTTTCCATAGAAACGATACTATTTCATAAAGCCCTCAGCAGTGTACCAGGTTTCCAGTTCTTCATACCCTCACCAGCATTAGTAATTTTCTGTTTTCTTTGGTATCTGTAAATTTCTTTGAATAATATTGCCATCTTAACAATATTAAGTGTTTCAATCAATGAATACTTGTCTTTCCATTTATTTGGGCCTTCTTTAATTTCTTTTAGCAATGTTAGACAAGGTGAGATGTAAAGTTTAGAAAGGAAAAAAAAAATCCCATTACTTATAGTCAGTATAGAAAACTCCGTATAGAAAACTTCACGGACTCATCAGAAAATTTATTTCAAATAATAAGATTTCTACAAAGTTGTTAGATACAAGCTCAATATACATGAATCAACTCTACTTTGATACAATAGCAATCAACTCATAGAAATAAAAATTTTTAGAAAAAATAGGAACTGCCGTAAGAGCCCTATATTAAATCCATAACTGCATATTCTCTGTTGAGTCTTGTCAGTTATCCAGACTGTGAAATAAATTTAGTTGGAATATTTGGCAGAACTTTTAAACTTGTGTCTCTCTCTAAGATTAAGTCATGGTTAATGCTCTTTGTGGGGAGGGGAAGAATGAAGAAAGATGTGGGGTGAGAAACCCTGGTTGCCAGGTTGGCTTCCTAGCCATCCCTGAGGTGAGGCAGTGCTCTACTCATTGAGGCCAGTAAAAGCATATTGATGAGACTCAGAGTTGGCAGATCCAAGGGAGGAAAAATTGATAAGTGTATCATAAAGAAAATCAAATGGAAAGTAAGCCAAACAAAAATGTAGCTCCTTGGGTGCTTTTATTATTTAGCAAAAAATGAAAATAAACGACAATTATTTCAAGGTTGTTAAAACTACCAGGGTATGAATGATGTTTCAGTCTATAAATGAGAAGAATATAACACCAAAAGAGAGTTAGGCAGATACATGTTTTGATTGGAATATGGTCCTATTATTATTATTATTATTATTATTATTATTAAAAGACTGTACAAGCTACATGAAAAGATAATCAAGAGACTACCAAAACATAGGGCTATTTAGTCAGTTATGGTTCTTGCTCCACATTATCTAAACATATTATTGGAATAAGTATGATGCTTGAATGTGAGGCTTTTCTCCTACCTAAATCATGGAGGAACAGAATGTCACGCACATCTGCTCTCATTTCTGCTCTCATTTCTCAGTTTGGCATGCTGCATAATAAAATTGCCTAAGGCAATTCAAGTGGTTTATTTAAAAGCATATAGGAAACCTGGAAAGTTTCATGAAATTCTGAAATTAATTAAAGACATGTTAGATACGAGGGAGAAAAAAAATGGCGTAGATGATAGAGGCTCTGTTCATCCCTCTGGTGACCAAATCGAAGTTGTAATGGAAACAAGGAATACCAGCAAGGAAAAATCGCCTGAAATCTAGATAAACAAGCCATACAACTAGGGAGAAATCTAAGAAATCACCCTACAACAGCAAAAGGTAAGATGGGGAGAGAAGAGGGCAAGGACATGGGGCTGCCTGGTCTCTGGCAGCTGAATGAGATGGAGGCTGTGGCTGCCACATCAGCAGACGCCTCTTAAAGGGGCAACATCCCTGAGCGGATTTTCATGATTATGGACCTGCTCACTCTGAACACCAGGGCCAATTCAGCTGCACAGGAGGCACCAGGGACTTACAGGGAGACG
>NW_011902670.1:0-2067 GCF_000151845.1 Pteropus vampyrus | reverse complement strand
AAGTATCTCCAGTTCCACTAAATTATTTATTTTCAGAATCTTCTCCAGGTGGAAAGTATTTAGGGGTGGTAGTGCTGATTCCACCACCACATTGCTATTATCAAGCACATTATCTCATGCCACCTTCATGGCTGGAGCCATCAGATGTGCTAAATCAATGGTGACCAGAAGTGAGGGCTCTAGGCTGCATCGGAACCCAAGACCTTTTCCGTCACCCTCTGGCACATTAAATGGGTTACTTATGTGTTTATTATCCAATTCCCTCAATGACTCTGTGAGTTCCCTAAGGGCAGGGGTTTTGTATATTTTGTTTACTTCTATATCCCTAGTGCCTATGACAGTGCCTAGAACATTTATATGATGAATAAACATAAACATTTGGAAGGTCTGACGAATAATGTTCTCTGATCCCATGTCCTGTCTCTCCTTGAGGTATTAACCCTAGTAGCTGGGCCTGACCCCCGGATGGAGTGTATCAGTTTCATATCCTTGAACTCTCTTTAGTTAAATGGCAACTTTGTGTTCATTTTTACTTTCAAGACTCAAAAATACCCTGGAGGCATACAGAGTATGTTCTTTCCTCACTTTGAAGATGAAGAAAATGATGACCAGAGGCATTAATTAGTGCCAAATGACTCAGGTAGTAGATAGTGACAAAAGAAAGGTAAGGGTGACATATTATTTTCCAAGGAATGCCATAACATTACCACAAACTAGGTGAGTTAAAACAACAGAAATTTATTTTTTAACCATTCTGGAGGCCAGAAGTCTGAAATTAAGGTGTCAACAGAGCCACACTCCCTCTCAGGCCTCTAGAGGAAAATCTTTCCTTGCCTCTTCCGGCTTCTGGTGGCTCCAAGCTCCCTTGGTGGTAGCAGCATAGCTCCAATCACTGCCTCTGTCATCTCCCCTGTGTCTCCGTGTGTCTTTTTCTGTCTCTTATAAAGATACTCATTATTGGATATAGAGCCCACCCTAATTCAGGATGATTTTATCTGGAGATCTTAAACTTAATTCATCTGCAAAGACCCTTATTCCAAATAAGGTCACATTCTGAGGTTTGAGTGGAAACGTCTTTGGGAGGTCACCATGCAGCCCCACTACAGGTGGGCATCCCAAAGAAAATATCTTCTGATTGAGCTCTTTCTCCTTGGACCCCTGATCTGTATCCTAGCCTTCTCAAAGTATGTCCACATAACACTGGTTCCCTGAGATGGTCGCAGGTGTTATGAAAAAGAAGGTTGCAGGTGAATGAGTTTGGGAAACTCTGAGTTAAATAAAGCTAGGCAGAAATTTTTACTGCAGGACTCTCAGACTTTTTAATGTGCTAGCATACGTTATAAATCTTCATGAAAGGAAAAACTATGTCATACTACCCAAATTCCTTTGATATGGAAATCTTTTTTTTTTTTTTTTTTAAGTTTAATGGAAAACAATGGAGCTCTCACAGAATGGGGCTGCCTAGAATACATGTGGGAGATGTTGCTCCTTTTTTTCTCTCCCTATTCTCAAGGAGGGGGAGGACCCCATTCCTAGGAGGTGTTCCATCAGGAATGGTGCAAATTACCCTAGAGAAGCTAAGTCAAGGGGCATGGAAAATATTAAAAACATAATTCCTGACATATTCTTTAATCAATAAATTTCTAAATTAAAAAAGAAAACTTCACCAACTGCCTAAATATCCTATATGATTGTCACAGTTGCCATACGCCCCTTAGGAGACCATTTTTGAAGTGTCAAGATATTTGCTGGGATTGTATCCTGTTAGGAATTTATTGCCTAGTGCCCATGGGCCTTTTCTCATTAGAGAGGCAGAGATTCATACAGTTTTAAAGCTGCAAAAGGTCTTAGAAATATCTCTTCTAACCCAGTAATTTTACAGGTAAGGAAACCGAGGCTCAGAGAGACAAAATATTAGAGTAAAATCTGTTCAGAAGCACTCAGAGAATTAGTGGCAGGCCTAGTTCTGGAACCTACATCAACAGATTTTTAGTCCACGGCTCTTTCTGCTACCCTGTGCTTCTTTTTTAAATATCACTTTAGAAGGAAAATTATTTACTTTGATGA
>NW_011902669.1:0-1690 GCF_000151845.1 Pteropus vampyrus | reverse complement strand
GGTGAAAGCTATACTAGGGCAATGAGCACAACTCTGAATGAAGATTCAGAGCTCCAGTTTCTAGGAATGGGAATCAATCCATGGCTGATACAGTGATACAGTGGTGATAAGAAGATAAATAAGGTGACCCAAGACAGAATTCTTTTTAAAGGCTTGCATCATTGATGCTCAATCAGAAATTAATGAAAAACTTTGGATTTTTTTTGAAAGTATGATAAAAGTTAGTTGCTAAATGTTAACTGTAGTGATTATAATAAGTAATATAAAATATGAGCATTTTAAGCAAAAAAAAAAGACTTTGTGACTTGGACTGAATAATAATTACCTCAAGTGCTCTATTTTACCTTTTCATTTTGATCTAGCATAGATAATTGTGGGATTCTTTCCCTTCCTTCTCTTCCCTCCCCTCCTTCATTCCCTTCACACCCTCTCTTGTTAACTCTCTTCTTTCTTCCCTTTCTTCTCTATCATTACATTTCTTTTCTTTTATTCATATGGGGAAAAAATAAAATTTCAAAAAGAGTTCTAAATCTTATCTAAATTTGGCCTGTTGACATCAAAACTTTGAGGTGTTTTTAATGACATTCTTAAGCAGAACTACTTTAGGAAGTTAAATTTACCTTTTAAGTTTTATTAATACAATAAAAACAAAGAACTTTTACAGAGAAATTAGAAACTTCTGGTGCAGGTCTTCAACTCATGAAAATTTCTTTCTTTTCTTTTTCTTTTCTTTCTTTCTTTCTTTTCTTTTCTTTTCTTTTCTTTTCTTTTTTTTTTTTTTGAAAATACCATAGTGAGTTAAAGCTAAATTAAATATGATTGAATGGACTTCTTCTAAAGGGATAAAATAAATCGAATTGAGAAGAGACTAAATCTAATTGTACTGCATCTTTATAATCAAGCAGCGAGATTTCTTAGTCTGCCTACCGCTCTTTGCTTTGGTAGGTAGAAAGCCACACTTTGTTATTGTGGCTTATATTCTGCATTTTTTCTAAAGGGAATATGAAATAAAATATTTAAAAAATGTACACTTAAAGATTTCTCATTTCGTTAGTGTTATGTGTTCATATTTCTGAGATAAAAGTGTTGTAAAGTTTGCTAATTATATATAATCATATACTTTGCATGATTTTCTTGGTAAATGGGTCCCTTTATATTTTAGACATTTATTCAACAAGTATTCATTAAGCAATATATGCTATATATTGGGTACAAAGAATAATTTGCTTTCAGGTTGGTCGTCAGCCTACTTGGGCAGACCTATAAACTAGTAAAAATAGGTAAATAGAGTGATAGATAATTGGGCAGAGAATAGTAAATGCTCTTTAGCAAAGCTTCATAGAAAATGATTTGAAACACAAAAGAAAAAGTGATGGATTTTAAAGGGGAAATTCAGGAAAATTTCATACGGAAAATGATATTTACATTGATATTTTTGAAATTTAATCGTGAATGAGAAAGTGAATCTAAGAAAAAATACTAGCTAATATTCATTGAGCACCTAATATACGTTTTACATATGTGGAGAAATTGAGGACTAGAGAGACAAGTAATATGTCCAGATCATACAGCTGGCAAGTGGAAGGGTTGGAATTAGAGCTCAGACAAATAGACTTTACAATCTACATTCTTAATCTAGATGACAACACTACAAATGAATAGTAACATGAAATCTGATAGATTGTTCCAG
>NW_011902668.1:0-1868 GCF_000151845.1 Pteropus vampyrus | reverse complement strand
TATAATGTGTATATAATTACTGTATATCACTGTATATAAAAGTTTATATGTATAATTACTATATATAATCTTCATTCATAAAAGGAATAAATAAAAATTTTCTAATTTAGACTTTTCTAGAAAGACTAGTTAGAGTTTTTTGGTTGCTTTGGGAGAGGGATGGAGGCAATGTTTGAAAAAAGATGTCTGAGGATTATTTTAATAGTTTTTTGGACACAGGTAGGTTTATGTACTCTAAATGAAGAAACGACAGAAAATATATGCTTAGTTTAAACTCTAATGAGATTCTTAACTCTTTTCAAAACCATTAATTGCATCCCCTGTTTTTCCTCTGGCAATAGTTAATACATATATTTTTATCCTTTGGACTATAACTGTTAAAATGAACAGTTGAAAAATAGAGACTTGAGTGAAACATTAAACTAGAATGAACCATACTAATTTGCTGAATCTTGAACTGAACCCAAATATTACTTTTGTTTTAAATCACAAATGCATCAGTTTTATTCCAAAAAAGTGAACTGATTTGCACCATAATTGAGCCTGTATATTTTCCCCCAATTGTTGAATTGGAAGAAGGCTAAAATACCAGGATGTCCTCTGAACAAAGATGTAGACAAGTGAACTACCGAAGCCCTGCCTATGACTGGAGAACTCGGGTTTTGCATTCTTCCAGGTTGGAAGCCTGGAAATTTGGAAATTATATGGATATTTGAATTAGAGGTTGAAATGGAGGTGCAGATGAGGATTGCCTTACTGGATAATGACTAGGAAACTTGTCAATATTAATTTTCTTCTGAATACCCCTTTTTTTTCTGTTAGGCTCTAGATAGAAACCATCTTTCTACTTTGTAAATTATGCTTTATTATAAAATCTACAATAGAGGGTAAAGACCTTAAAAACCATGTAACCTATTTCTCTGATAATGAAAACCAATTTTTTAGAATGCTGTCTTTGATATTTTGTATCATCTATTGAATATGAGAAATCCATTCCACACTGGCATATAGAATAATTTTCAAGAGGAATTATTTTCTGAACTCATAGACTTCTCAATTAAACAAGTTGCTACTATTATCTTAAGTTTCTTGATTCTACCCATTATTGTGTTGGATCCTTTTTGCTAGATTATCTTCTCCCTCTCTTTTGGATATTTATAGTCAAATATATGTTTCCTTGTTTCTGTTATTTGTTTTGCCAAGGCCTCATTCTTAAATAAGATATCTCAGTATCGGTTAATTGCTCTTTATTTAGCCTTGATAGTTTTAGACATGTTTATAAAAGTTGACTACATTTTGCCATTTGGAACTACCTTTCTAAAAGTATGTTTTGTATTTCTAATCTCTGATGATCATGTTGCCCTTGTAATTGCATAAGTAAAGAAAGCATTGAGAAATTTTTTTTTAGCAAGCAATAATTATAGAAACAGTAACAATTAATCTAGAAAATTACCTATGTTCATATGTGCTCTTGGAGGTGCACATAAACTATAATAGATTTTAACAGTGGTTAAAGATGTAAGTAGAAGATTTATTACTAATCATTTGAAGATAACGTTCTCATTGATTTTTTTTTTCAGTTTGAAAATGATCTTTTTATTAATTTTAAAATTGGTTTTAAAAACATTATGTAAGTTTCAGGTGTACAACATTATAATTCAACATCTGTATGCACTACAAAGTGATCATCACCAAAAGTTTAGTTACTATATTTCACTATATAATTGAGACCTTTCGGGCATTTTGTCTACTCCCTAACCTCCTTCTCCTCTGGTAATCACCATTCTGTTCTCTATATCTATGAGTTTTTCACATGAGTATAATAATATGGTATTTATCTTTCTCTTACTTATTTCACTAGCATAATA
>NW_011902667.1:0-1927 GCF_000151845.1 Pteropus vampyrus | reverse complement strand
CATAACATGCATTACACATATGCATTATACATAATGGCATAATCATAGCTATGATGATGATTTTTAATAACCCCAATCTAATTACTTATATTGATGAATGTCTCATGCTATTATAAGTGTCTTGAGAATAAAGGAATATTGTCTACCTTTTATAACACCGCAGTGCCTATTACAGTGCTGGAGACACCACTGGGGTAATCAACAGTCCTAAATTCCACTTCCTTTAAGAGAACCATCAAGATACGAATAGGTGATATTGGATAGAGGCTCAGATTACTTGATTTCTCAATGTATTCATAAAAAAGCTGAATATGGGCTCTATGGCTCAGTTTCTAGCCCTTAAAAATCTAGTGTGAAACTAGCTAAAGCAGAAAGATAAATTATCAGAAACAAAAATTTCCCTTGACTCAGCACTGTTTCCTGAGTATTCTACCTTTCATAAATCTAAAAAGTTGTCTTGTTTTGACTCTAAGCTTGGCATTGTATCAGTAGAGACTAGATCAAAAAGTTCTTTAAGTTTTTAGGAAATGAATCTAAAGTGAACATAAAATTATTCAATTTTAATACCATGGTTTTAACGAAATAGCTTAATATTTAAATGACTAGAAGTGGTAAGTGTTGTCTATCAGTTTATGACAATATATTTTCAGAAGGTGGGTTAATCGTTCTGGGTTTCAGAAAGATACCATAGTATATAATGGATCCAGGATTCACTCCAACTTTTCATCACTGCCCTGTTACTCAAAATGTACCCGTAAAGTGTCATTTGTTTGAAATATGTTTCTAGCTCCTCTTCCCCTAAATTTCTCCTATTTTTCAGACTCAAGAAAAGTCGCAAACCTCCTTAAAGCTTTCCTTGAATCTAAAGCCCACAGTCAACTTTGTATCATTTATTCTTTCACTAATCAAGTATTTGTAAAGTGTTTATTATATGCTCATCATTGTTCTAGGTTCTAGATATTCAGTTGTAAAAAGACAAAGTCAATACTCTCATGGACCATTCAGTCCGATATAAAGATAGCTACTAAGCAATTTAACAACAACTACATATATATATGTATACACACTACTAAGCAATTTAACAACAACTACACATATATATATATATGTATACATACACATATATGTATGTGTGTGTGTGTGTGTATATATATATCATGATTTTAATTGTATTATTTCAAAAAATGAGAAATAAACGTTGCTCTCATAGCCTTACACAAAAATTTTAGAAGACTTTTGTCTACATTGTAGACATAGTCAACTGTGAAACTTTTATCTTACAGTACTTATGACATATTTAATCACAGTACTACAAGAACTCTGAATTTCATACAATTTCACTATTTTGTGAAAAATCAAATAAACTCATGCCAGATGATCCTAAACAGCTAATGGCAGTTCTAGACTTAAGTCTAAGAGATTTTGAAATCTACTAATTTATCGAAGACATTTTTCTTTTAAGAGAATAATCACTCTTTGCCTTTAAATCTGAAAGCTAAGGATTTCCTCTTAAAAAATGTTTAGTTACATTTCTAAATCAATCAACAGTTTTTCTGGGAGTAGTCACTGTACTCTACTTGGTTTGATGAAACTATCTGCTTCAATATTGTAGAAAGTGTTTATATTAAATGTGACTTGTTGGTTTTATTTCTGGGTTATTTTAGCAAGATAATTGTTAAGATCTTTCTTTAATTATAAAATATCCAGTTTAAGTCTATGGTCATGCTTCCCTGAGCAAGCCCAATCTCGTTTGATCTTGGAAGCTAAGCAGGGTAGGGCCTGGTTAGTACTTGGATGGGAGACCACCTAGGAAGACCAGGTGCTGTAGGTGTAAAAAAATAAAAAATAAAAGATAGTAAGCTGACAAGTTCCTTGCAATCTGTGAGGTCGACCAAGGGTTGCTTTGCCTAAAAAATAAAATAAAATA
>NW_011902666.1:0-2877 GCF_000151845.1 Pteropus vampyrus | reverse complement strand
GATATCAATACTACCCAGAGCAATCTACAGATTTAATTAAATCCCTATTAAAATTTCAACAGTCTGTTTTGCAGAAATAGAAAACCCAGTCCTTAAGTTCATAATGGAATAACAAGGGGTCCCAAATAGCTAAAACAATCTGGAAAAAGAACAAAGTTGGGGACTCACACTTCCTGATAATCAAAATTTAAATACATAGCTATAGTAATCAAAACAATGTGTTACTGACCTAAAGATAGACATATAGATCAGTGGAATATAATTGAGAGACTAGAAATAAAACTATATCTCTAGGTACTTGCAAATCACATATATTATAATGCTTTAATACCTAGAATGTATACAGAACTCTTAAAACTCAACAGCACAAAGACACATAATCGAACTAGAAAATGTGCAAAGGGCCTGAATAGACATGACTGTCCATAAAATATACAAGTGGCCAATTAGCAGTGAAAAAATTCTCAGTATCACAAGTCATTGAGGGAATGCACATCAAAACTGCAATGAAATACCACCTCGCATGCATTACATTGCTATTAAAATAATAACTGATAGCTTGTGGAAAAACTGGAAACCTTGTATATGATGATGTAAATATAAAGTGATGCAGCTGCTGTGGAAAACAGTTTAGCTGTTCCTCAAAATGCTACATATAGAATAACCATGTGACCCAGCAATTTCACTTACAGGTATGTACCCAAAAGAATTGGAAACGGAGACCTAAGCAGATACTTGTATGTGAATATTAATGACAGCATTATTTACAATTTCCAAAAGGTGGAAACAACCCAAGTATTCATCAGCAGATGAGTAGATAAACAAAACATAGTATATACACAAAGGAAAATTATTCAGCCTTAGAAAGGAATGAAATTCTCATGTGCTACAACATGAATGAAGAATATGTTATGCTAAATGAAGTAAGCCAGGCACAAAAGGACAACTTACATGAAATAATCTAGAATAGGCCAAATTTATAGAAACAAAATTAGAGGTTACTAAGGGATGTGGAAAGGAAGAGATAGGGACTTTTGTCTTAATAGTTATAGACTGTGTTTGGAGTGATAAAATGTTGAAAATAGAAATTATTGATATTTGTACTACCTTGTAAATATAATTAATGCCACTGAATTGTACAATTAAAAATGATTTAAATGGCAAATTTTATGTTAAATATAATTTACCACAATTTTAAAATATTTTGTCATTTTTTTATTATCTCAGCACACATAAAACTGCTCTAAACTAATCTTTTTTAATATTTTAAGACAATTTTTTAGTAAAATATTACAAATGCTCTTGAAATTTTTATCACTTTCCCAACCTTTACAAATTTACTTCCCCGTGTTCCTTCCCCTAGAAAGTTAATGGGTCACAATTCTTCATGCTTCCTCTGCATTCATTTGATACAATATGTGATAAACAGTGTGACATTTGTTAGCATTTACTGATCTGAATAATTCACTACCTTGCCTTCATTTTAGATTTATGGGCTCATGATAAAAATGGTTATTTTTTAATAACTATTTTTTACGAAAATATGGAATGAAGTCACTGCTTAAACTTAGCTAATGCATTAAAGGTGATAATTTATGTTACATGTTAGGGATGGGGCTGTCGGCACTGTTCATCTTCTTGCTCTCAGGTCATAGCAGCAGTACTCCTCAAATTTGTTACCATGTTACATGTCTAATGATATGTTTCTTTCTTTCTTCAAATGACTTTGATAAGCTATGCATGCCACGACTTGTGACACTTATGAGTTCCTTGTATTTGTTATCACATATTTGTTTTAAGCTGTTTTCCCAGCTTCCAAGCATAGTCCCCAAAATTCTGCAGGTGAATTCCTATTAGTACATAAGGAATAGTTAGAAAAATTTCAAGTGCCATTTTTTTTATAGCAGATATTTAAGAGTATAAATTAGTGTCAAAATGGTGATAGTTGATGGGAGTTGGGCAAAGTCAGGAAGTCTGTGTAATTAAATTTTTAATAAAATTTAGTCTGGGCAGTATTATATTTCTATAATCCATGATGGGAGTTAAAAGTAATAATATTGACCAAACTAAGATTATTATAATCTTGAATTTAGCATAAACCTATGCTAAGGATACTGTTGGTGGGACCTTTTGCATCACTTCAGAATTAAAAAACTGGAAATGTGAGTCTGTTTTTGATTAGTTTGTTCTTTTTGTTCCTTAGATTCCACATATAAGTGAAATCATATGTTATTTATCTTTCTTTGTCTGATTTATTTCACTCAGCATAATAACCTCACAGATATAGTGGACAATTTGGTAACAGCCAGAGGGGAGGGGAGTTGGGGGGCTGGGAGAATAGGGTGAAGGATTAAAGAAGTACAAATTAGTAGTTGATAGTTGGGCATGAGAATGGGGAGGAAGGCTCAGGGAATACAATTAGCATTAATATGATGGCTAGGTGGAGGGCCAGGGAAGGTAGGGAGCAATTGGGGGAATCGTTTTATGAACAATATAGATGTCTAACTAATGTACTGTATACTTGAAACTAATTTAAATAAATACATTTAAAAAAAAAACAAACCATATTCTACTGGCTTTCATTCTCCCTCCAAAAAACCAAATGGTTTATTTAGCTGTAACACAAAATTTAGCAAATATTTATGAGTGCTTTGAAATACTATCTTTAGTCTATGGTATTTAACATCTACAGTGTTTAGCATTTATTTTGTCTTGTATTAATCTAAGTAAGTAATCGAGGTCAAATTTCAAGTATTCCAGAATCAACCTCCACCACAACCGTCCATATTAATTTTGCTTTCTAATTTATTGAGATACTGCAAAAATGGAATAAATTTAAACTTAGATGAAAAAAAACTGGAAATTATTCTCATATAT
>NW_011902665.1:0-2134 GCF_000151845.1 Pteropus vampyrus | reverse complement strand
GTCCTCCATCACTCATGTCTGATTAGCTACCTAACACAACTACAAAAAGATAAAAAATATACATCCTTCACCATAAATTGTCACATGCTAAAGGCAAGAGGAGCCTTTGCAACAAGAATTTACTGAAATTTCAATGTATGAGTGACAGAAGTTAGCAAAGGGCACTCTGTGATCACAGAGAATCTGTTAGCCTGGCCAGGGAAGATGATACCTGAGTTGAGTTGTAAAATGTAAGGGTATGAAGTAAGAAAGATTGTGTTGCTACATTGCCACAGGGAGACAGACAAGATGCCTTGTTTTAATCATTAAAATCTCTTTAATCTTTTTTTCCCCCATAAAGAAAAAAAACATAGCATTTGAAAATAAAAAGGACTTAAATTTTGTGTCTTACTTGCTTTTAAACTTTCTGACGGTGGGGACACAAACCTGCTCTTTATGTGATTTAGGTTCTCTCATTTGTGAAATGGAGCTAATGATACTGAGAATTTTAAATGATCAAACATGTACAATGAAAGCTATCTGTGACTGTCAATTTTGGCCAAGATAGAGCAACAAACATTGCATTGCATTTACTCTTCCAGCTGAAAGAAACAGAACAGTGGTATTTGAGAAAAGAGAAATATAGGAGGTAACTCCTATGAGTGGCTTAATATACTACTGCCTGAAGAGAGTTTTCAGGCCACTGCAGAGGGGAAAATCACTGATTAGAAAAGATGGAGATAAGAGTCTGGGGAGACCAAGGCAGCTAGAATTTGAAAGACAAAAAATAACTGAAGAGATAGTTGCATAATGAAAGAAATACAGTGATCTACCCAGAGAATTCCTTGAGTACTCAGCAGAGAACTGATCAACACACATCTGTGGAAAAAACTACCTGAGATGAGAGAAAAAAAAAAAATCCAAAAAATTAGAAATAGCAGTATCCAGAGCTCACACTGAGCTAGAAATAATTCCTTTCCCTATCAAGAATGCCCCATGAATCATAGAGCGATAGGTAAATTAAACAGAATTGTCTTGCCTCAAGGGTGGAGGTAATGAGCCCTAGGCTGAACGCTGCTCTAATACTAACAAAATATTTAAAACATCTAAACATCTAAGTCTTAAGAAAAAAGCAAAAAAGGATCAAACTGTTTCCTAGTAACTTAAGCACATACTAGAAATAAATTTCAAGAATATTTATAGAAACACAAACATATGTAGCAACCAACAAGATAAAATTAAAAATGTCTCATATCTAATCAAAATTAAACAGGTATGCAAGGGAGCAGAAAAATTCAACCTACAATGCAGAGAAAACAAATCAATGCAATCTGACCCAGAGTTGACACAGATGCTAGGGTGATTATCAGTCACTAAAATTGACACATGTTTGGATTATCAACATTAAAAGTTATAGCTGCTTTCCATATTTAAATAATTGGAATAATATAAAAACAGATTGAACTCATAAGACAAAATTTATAAGGTTTAATATGAAGCATAAACAAGGTGGTCATAATGAAAGACTAGATATTATAGAAGAAAGATTAGAGAACTTGAAGGCCTACCAATAGAAACTATTCAAGAGGACACAAAGAGAATAAAAGAATAAAAAATGAATAGACCATTTGCAAGCAGTGGGACGAATTTAAGCAGACTAATTTAGATATAATTGGATTTCCAGAATAATCTAGGGGGAATGAAGATAAACAGAAAAAATGTATTAAAAAATACAGAAAAAAGATTTTTACATTTTATGAAAACTATAAACCCTCATATCAAAGAGGCTCAATTAAACCCAAGCACAAGACAAATTAGGAAAAAGAAAAAGAAAAAAGAGTGCAACTAGTTATTTAAATTATTAGGTAGTTAGTCAGACATTTCTTTCATTGTCCAACTACTTGGACAAGTGAACAAAAGATTAGGGGCTCAGCCTAGAGACTGTCCAAAGAACACCCTAACGATAGTTAGAGAATCCCTTCTGCATCCCCAGAGACAAAGGACAGGAGGGTCATAGTCTTAGCTGACCTAATCCTGCTACTGACGCCTGCACAGGAGGTGTTACCCTAAACAGTCCACAATTTAAGCTTTATGCCTGGAATTTCAAAATTCTAATTACAACAGACTGAATTCTGGGTAAACACATGTGCACTTG